>NC_057802.1:191109985-191190641 GCF_018294505.1 Triticum aestivum
CGGGTGAGAGAGAGGAGGCGAGGGGGGGGGTAATATATGAGGGGGGAGGGGTGCTTGGAGGAGGGGCCAAGCCGGGCGGCGGCGTAGCTGGGGCGGACACCGGCGGCGATCCCGTCTCCGGGACGGAGACGACGGGCGGCGGGGTTGGGCCGTCGGCTGGGCCTTTGGCCCAGTCGGCGCGCGGGCGTTCTTTTTTGTTTTTTAAATAAGTCCTGTGAAGAAAAATGCGTGGAAACATAAATAAAAATCAGAAAAATATGAAATAAATTTTTCCCGTCTAGTTGGAAAATCTAGAATAGGGTGAACATTTTTAAAATCAAAAATAAATATTTTGAAAGCATGCATATTTTTAAATGCAATAAAAATTACAAATAAAATCCAAATAAATTTCAAATAATGATCTTAACATTTTTCCTCCAGTATTTCAATTGTTTTGGAGAAGTCATATTTTCTCCTCTCGTTTATGTTAAGAATGAAATAGTTTTCCGGAGAGAAAAATAATTAAAATCCCAATCCTCGTTTGAAAAATCGAATATGAAAATTCGAGAAAATCCCCAACTCTCTCCGAGGGTCCTTGAGTTGCTTAGGATTTATCAAGGATTTGTCAAAATGCAATAAAACATGATATGCAATGATGATCTATGTATAACATACCAAATTGGAAATTTGGGATGTTACAGTCGGCATGTGGCAAAGACGGCATCGGGAGGCCGCATCTTGGCCACAATACCGCAGGGAGGAAGAAGGGGTTGGAGGCCCTCCCGAGCCGGTGGTCTCTCGGAGAGAACGGCACGGCCGCCGATCGAGATGCGCGGGCAGCCGTTGGTCTCCTCCCTCGCCACCGACGACATCGTGAACGATGCACCTACACCCCTCGCCCGGTCGAGGTGGTCTGGCCGGATTTGTGACCAGCCGTGAGCAGAGAGAGAGAGAGTGTTGCCACCTATGTCTTGCTTAGATCTGGAGAGCATGAGAGAGTGAAAGAGAGGAACCCTAGTAAAGCACGCGCTAATGCTCCCGCTTATATATATAGTGGAGTGTTTTTGTTGTACCAGCTTCAAAAAAATGCGCTCCTACGTGTACCCGCGAGTGGGTGTGAGAGAACTAGTGCATGCGTGCACCGCTTCTCTTCGTGAGAGTACAATATACTATGCCCAAAGAACGTTTGCCACAAGAGTAATAGTATAAGTGTGTGACATGTGAGCTAAAATAAAAGGTGTGCGGCGTCTTTTGTTTTTTAGAAGTTCTGAGGGTAGGGTGTGAAGAGCACATATGTGTGTGACGTCTACCTGCAGATAGACGGTGGGTGCGAGAGGACTTGGGAGAGTCGTGACTCGTGAGGGTGCGTGTGTGCGTGAGAGAGAGGGGGCATGTATCAATAAAATGCATGTGTCCGTAAATCATTATCCGACAAACGTTCGCCACAAGCCGTTTCCTGACGAACGCCGTAAGAACCGTTAGATCGGCATCCGACAATGTCAGTTTTGCCATGTCATTTAACAGAGCAGTCACTCCTCCTACACACAGATCTTCCACGTGAGTGTTAGCAACTGCCGTATGCTCCTCCCTCTGTTCCAAAATGCAATGCATATAGCTTTATTGAAAATTCGAACCTCGCAAACTTTTACCGAGTTTTCGTGTACCAAAATGCACATATAGAATACCCAGTATATATCATTTCATTCATCTTCGAGAGGTAACTATAAAGACGGGGGTGGACTCTACAAAGAAAGACCGTTGTATCACCTGCAGCAATTTCAACCATCCTTTGGTGTGGAGGAATATCATAGGAACTCTATATGATATGATTTTTATAGGATTTTTTCCTTTAGAGCCAATTGGTTCATAGGAATAGATTCATATACTCCACATTTTAAAGGAAATAAACATGATATCATTTTTATAGCTTTAGAGCCACTTGGTTCATATGAATGGATTCCTATACTCCCATAATTTCAAAGGAAAATAAACATTAGCGTATATTCAATAGAAAAGTTCCTATGATGTCAACCAAATGACATCTCTTTTCTAATCCCTCCTCATAGGAATTGAGATACATGTCATCTCTAGATTCAATAGAAAAGTTCCTATGATGTGAACCAAATGACATCTCTTTTCCAATCCCTACTCATAGGAATTGAGATACATGTCATCTCTTTCCCTACAACTTCCATGTATACATCTTCTATCCTAAATAGCTAGTACAACCCACTAGTAGCTTTTTTCCTAGACATGCAACTATGGCACAAGAACACGTCATGCATGCAAGTCATAAATCACATTGTTTTTCTACTCTATGCATGCAAGCACCACATCATCAATTCGCGCATGTTACTCATAAGTTATTTCTTGCATTAAATTTTGTATTAACAATGTATGTGCTCGTCACGTGCACACATATGTAGTTGACATTCACATTTTTGTTAGAAATGTCATTTTTTTCTCTTCTATCCTGTTCGAAGCCTTCAAAAAACGCCTCGGCACAAAGAATACTTCTCAAATGCGATTCAATTTGTCCCGTATGATTCGTGCGGAAGTGGATTTTGACAGCTTAACTGTGCCCTTTACGCATAAAGAGATTGATGATGTCTTTAAAGAAATGCCTCCTGATCGCGCTCCGGGCCCTGACGGCTTCAACGGCGCGTTCCTTAAAGCTTGTTGGCCTATAATCAAGGAAGATCTTTATCTTCTATGCGAGGAATTCCACAGTGGCAGTCTAAACCTTGAAAGCCTAAACTACGGGTACATCACACTCATACCTAAAATCAGAGCCCCAGAAACTGTCAACGACTTTCGGCCCATCACGTTGCTTAACTGTTGTCTCAAACTTATCACCAGGATTCTAGCCAACCGACTTCAAAGAGTGATCCTAAAAATTGTACACAATAATCAGTATGGGTTTTTGAAGGGGAGATCCATCCATGACTGCCTTGCATGGGCCTTCGAATATACACATCAATGCCAAGCTTCTAAACGTGAAATTATCCTTCTCAAACTAGACTTTGCCAAGGCATTCGATACTGTGGAACATGATGCCATCATCCAAATTATGAGAAGCATGGGGTTCAATGATAAATGGATTTCCTGGATCACGAGCCTTTCCTCTTCGGGTAAATCCTCTGTCTTGCTTAACGGGGTCCCTGGTAAGCAATTTTGGTGCAAATGCGGGGTGCGGCAAGGGGACCCTCTTTCTTCCCTCATATTTGTTCTTACCGCGGACTTGCTTCAGACAGCTATCAATGAGGCTTTGGAGGAAAATCGCCTGCAACTGCCTATTCCTTCCTCCAACACGACCAATTTTCTTGTGATCCAATACGCCGATGATACAATAATTATCATGCCGACGTGCGCAACACAAGCGGCGATCATGAAAAAAATCCTTACCGACTATGCTGCCTCTGTGGGTCTACACATCAACTTTCATAAATCAACGTTGATACCCATCAACACTCCGGATGACAAGTGCCAGGAACTAGCTGCTATCTTTGGGTGCATCACGGCCGGCATGCCATTCACGTACCTTGGCCTCCCCCTTGGAACCACTAAACCTTCGGTGCTGGATATGACTCCCTGGGTATGCAAAGCCGAAGGCAGGATCACTGCGGCTATGTCTCTCATGTCATACGCTGGGAAACTGGCGCTTATGAATTCACTAGTCACTTCCCTGGCTATTTATCCCATGGGAGTGCTGCGTCTGCCACCTAAAATTATTGAACAACTTGATAAAATCAGAAGACATGGACTTTGGAAGAAGAAAACCGAGACTGGTGACAAATCTATCTCTCTGGCAGCTTGGGACATGGTGTGCCATCCAAAAAAGAATGGAGGCCTCGGAGTGCTCAGTCTTAAAGTCCAAAATGATGCGATGCTGCTTAAGATGCTCCACAAGTTCTATAATCAAATTGACACGCCTTGGGTGAAACTCATATGGGACACATACTACTCGGATGCGATCCCGCATGCAATGGCCCCTTGCGGCTCCTTCTGGTGGCGTGAGCTTGTGAAACTCATGCCGATTTACCATGGGGTAAGGAAAGTCTTGATCAATGATGGTAGGTCAACCCTGTTCTGGAAAGATGATTGGAACCAACATGTCCTCAAGGAAACTTTTCCTCGAGCGTTTTCCTACACCACCATAGAAGATGCCTCGGTCCAAAAAATGCTCTCGATCTCAAACATACGGGAGGCATTTCACCTACCCCTCTTTGTTCAAGCTCATGAAGAACTCCGAGCCCTCCAACAGGATGTCAGCTCCATCACCTCTCTGAGGGAAAAGACGTTTGGATTTGCACGTGGGGAGCACAGCTCTTTAAGACCACAGACTATTATAAGTTCTTCTTCCGCGAGGTAAATGCTCTCGCAGCCTTTGGATGGTTATGGAAAGCCAAAAGTACTCCTAAGATCAAGGTTTTTGGATGGTTCCTCCTGGTTGATCGCCTTAACACTCGTAACATGCTGAAGCGTAGGCATTATAACATCGGGACTAATCTGGACTCCTTGCTCTGTGGGGAACATATTGAGGAAACAGTTGAGCACCTTTTCTTCCATTGCACATTCAGTAAGCGCTGCTGGTGCGAACTCAACATAACCTGGCCGACTGTTGGAGACCGCTTAGATATGAAGACCCACTTGAAAGCCAGATATCATCAAAAAATGCTCATGGACGTTTTCCTTGTGGCCACTTGGAGTCTCTGGAAAGAAAGGAACAATAACTTCTTCCGGCAAGTGACACCCTCCTTCTCTTCTTGGAGGGCCAGGTTCATAGCTGATTTCTCCAACATTGCTCACAGACTGCCTGCCCACAAGAAACATCTGATTGCTGACTTCCTAGACTCCATAGCATAGTCTCCCTCTGAGCCAAGTTTTGTAAATTCTTATGATCTTGTATAGACCCCCTCCCCCCATGTAATATCTAAACATTTTTGATTAATATATTTTTGCAGTAGGAGCCTTTCCTACTGTCTAACCTTCAAAAAAAATTCATTTTTTCTCTTTGTACTCCCTCCATCTAGGTGTGTAAGTCATCTTCCGAAAACCAAATAATCCCAAAACACTTTGGCACGGTACATTAACTCCCTCCTCGTTTCTTGTTTCGTGACATATCAACCAATAAGAGATGTGGGCCGTGCATGCTTTCAATGGCTTGAGACTTTCAAACATGACATGCAGTGGTTAATTCATTGCATGGAATGCTATTAACTAGCAAAAAAACCTAAGATGACTTATACACCTAGACGGAGGGAGTATTACATTTTTTTCATTTTAAGCATACATTCACTTCCCATTAGTTATAGATATTTTTGGAGGAACTTTTATGCATTATCTATACCTATACCCCTATATAGTGTGCGAATAACTTTGAAAGATGGTCGTTGGATGAAGCTAATCCGACAGTGTAGAGATGGCAAATCTGAGCACTACTGGCCGTTGGATATCATCAACATTCCACCAGATTCTGCCACATGCACAATCTAGAAGACACCATGGTTCAACTTAAGCATAATGCACAAACCTCAAAACACAAGCACTTCTCCTTTGTCCTAGAATCTTCCGTATCATAATTGCCCAAACTTTTTTTTCTAAATGAATTGCCATTTTTTTTACTTTATGCTTTACAATGCAGAATCCCATGAATCTTAACCTTTTTATAAACTAATTGATTTTGAATGAGATGAACTATAAGAACTAAATGAACATCTACATCATGCATATACGACTCAAAGCTTTACATAATATAGTGTGTATTTATTCATAATTTGGTTTCCAAATCTCATGCGTTCAATGCATGTGTATCTTACTAGTTTTCAGTAGAGTAGCAAATTTCATGCGGCTGTGGGTATATCAAAATGCAGGGCCCATGCATCATTGCCTTTCGGTCGAACCTACGTCCACAATTTTTTGTACGTATATCTCCACTGGTCCCCGAACCCAAAATGCTGACTCGTTCCCGTAAAACCAAGCGGCCCACACATATTGAGGCGTCGACTCGAACTCAATCCCTATCCCGTTTACTACGACGTGGCCCCGCATGCCGTAGTACTCCTACAAACCCTACCACCGCATGCATCATCGGTTTTCTTCAAGAGGACGAGGGAGAAGCGGATTTGTAGTGGAGGTGCTTTAAAAAATGGATTTGTAGTGGAGGCCCCTACCCTAGGTTGCCCTAGGTAGCTGCCTCACACATCATTGGTTTTCTCTTTTCTTTATGCTCTTGCGCCCTAGAGTGAAATGATGGTTGCTTCGTCCATCCATCTTAATGCAGGAAAGGTGGGGCTTTGTGATTTGACCCCTCATTGCTCATTTACTACTACTGCGGCGCTACGACCGGGGTGCCTCCAAGCCCAACTACTGCTCCGAACTGTAATTTGGTGCATCGCACATGGAACAAGATGGTGGATGAGCCACATGTCGGCTAGAGGGGTCCTGTTAAGTGTGTCACCATTTCGTGTGCGGACTGACCCTGCTTGAGTTGCTACGCCAACACGACAGGAGCAGCCTACCACTTGGTTTTGCTCCTTGGTGAATCCCGACTATATTGATCTAAAAATATACGTACTGTACTACCCTCTCCATCTCGGTTTATAGGGCGAGCACGTAGTTCTCGGTCATCCATTTGACTAACTAAATATGAGTTACTATGTCACAAAATATATATCATTGGATTCTTAAGCGGATGTAGTTTCTAAACATATATTGTTCTTCACATATATAGCCAGTTAAATTCTCAACCTAGAATGACGTGCATGCCCTGTAAACCGATACGGAGGAAGTAGTAAAAATGAGGTGATTTTACCAAGCGATGGGCGGGGGAGCATGGCCTGTCATGCGGTCCCACGTGTCATGATGTACCAAGGCGATGCGCGTGTCCCTCTTAAGGCTAAACAATGGCAGAAGCAATACTACGTGGTTTTCTTGAAGGAGATGATGGTGAAGTGAAGTGTGAAATAATGGTTGCTTTGTCCGCCTGGGAAGGTGCAGCATTATGATTTGACGTCTCATTGCTCATTACTACTACTGTGACGGTACGACTGGGGTGCGTTTATTTGGTGCATGACACGTTGACCCGGGTGCTATATGTCCCACAGGTTGGCGAGAGGAAGTACAGAATTCATGAAAGCGAGCGTCGACGGAGGAGTACAAGACACGACTTGGTTTTTGCTGCTTCGCGCGATCCATCGATACAAACCCGGACTAAAAAAAAGGCGAGGGCGGGTCTTTTCCCGCGCGGCAGGTAGGGGAGTTTGGCATAGTCTGTTCGAGGCAACGAGGCAGGAAGGGAAACAAGCAAATAAAGGTTGTGCGACTTAGTTTTGGGAAAATCTGATTTTACGCAGTACGTACCCACTATGGAGGTAGTATACTACTTACTACTCCCTCCTTTCCGGTTTATAGGGCTTGTCTAAAAAAAATTCGTTTTTTCATTTTATAAGTCTCAATTCTACTACTAGTAGTAGTACCATCACATGTTGGATTTCGAGGTGTGTTAAATCACTCGATGCAAGCATTGTCAAGAGAAAACTCACCAATGAATGTAGAAGTTCATGGAAATTTAGTGGTCATGCATGCATTTGTTTTAATTAATGCCTCGGTAAACATAACTTCTTGAGAAAAACGAGCGTACATTAATTGTGAAAACTACGAAATTAATTCCACCACTCACCGTCTACCTTGGTTGGAGAGATTTTGAAATTGAGCCATAAACTGGAAAGGAGGGAGTAGTAACATAGCTTAGGGTAGCTTGCTGCACCACGGACTCCAAGGAAATTACTGTAGTAGTACTACTCCTATATACCACTGTATTATTCCTACTACTACTAAAAGAGATGTATTCCAAACAATATGATAATCTCTCTAACCAAGGTAGGGACGAGGAGTAAACGGAGGGAGTAGTAAAATTTTCTCCTCGTCCTGCGAGCCACTGCGCACGTGGGCGAGGGAGCGGGCGTAAGGCGTAGTACTACTAGTAAGCAAACTTCACCTCGTCCTGCGAGCCATCGCGCCTGTGGGCGGGGGAGACGGTGTAGTAAGCAAGCTTCTCCTCATTCTGCGAGTTGATGGGACACATCAAAAGTAATACGTATAGAGCATCTCGAGTGTATAGATCCTTGCCTCTAAGGTAGGCCCCACATGGTTTGCCTCTTTTTTAACATAATGCGTCAAGTTGCAATTTGTTTGTTCACCCGTGGTAGACGATCCTCCATCAAGTGGACAACCAGTACACGTGTCAAATTACCACGTGGGCTGCCTTTTCGTACAGAAATGAGCTCCACCGTGTACCCGCGCGGGTGTGGTTGGGAAAAAGACGGGAGTACGTGCGCCGTGCGTGCACCTTTTCTCTTCGTGCACGTCCCCCACCTACGTGGGTGTGTGTGAGAGAGATACAAACCTAGACGTAATGCGCCATCCATCCCCATGCCTCCGCCCAGTCCGACCACCAGTCACCACCACGCCCCACTCCTCCTCACCTTATCTCTCATCTTTCTCGAGATATCATTTTTTCGATGAAATTCTCGAGATACCATTTTTTCGATAAAATTCTCGAGATATCATTAGTTTTTACACATGGGATTACTCCTGCATGGGTCAATCACAACAACTATTTTGTAAAAAAAATGCATCTTGATGTTCCGTGCAATGCATGGGCATCTTGCTAGTCCATGAAAACAACACATGGCAAAATTTCACGGCGAACGAGGGATTTGAATCTGCTGGGAGGGGCTGTTTGGATCTTGCCTGGGGTAGCCAAAATATTGGCGGCCCTTTTGTCCAGCGGTGCCTTTGCCACCGATGAACGAGGAATGGCTCGGATGCTCATCCATCCTCCAGCGCGCACGTTGGAGACAAGCTCGCACGAGCTGTGCTTTTTTTGTCGCACCACGCCGCCCGAGCCGGCCGCAAACCGACCGGCGACCCACATATTACGCCATCCAATCGTAGCCGCACACATTCTGACAGCAACTCAACCAACCGGACGAAATTCATGCAAACACGGTGATATTTCATATAAACAATCATGAAATTAATATAAAATAGCGCATTTTCATACAAACATGACAGATTTCATTACATTCAAATCAACTAAGCGGTGCTAGTTCTGGACAACACAGGTACATAATACCTAGCCTAAATGGTCGCCTGCCGATCCATTTGTGTTCCTCATGTCTGGCAGCACGATCACTGGACTGCCAGGAGCCCCGGATGTATATGCTTCAACGCAAAGGATGGCTCGCTTCCCCACTGCCCAACTGATATGGTTGGCTGATGCGCAAGATGATGGTGGAAGGGGGCTTCTCCGCTTCCGTGGAGCCCATGCGGGGTCAACTAAGGTCCTCGCAACAAAAGGATCTGACAAGACACCTGTTGTGTACGCCGGCGTCGCCTCCACGGTGGCCTTCATGGGACCCAAGCGGTGGCGGCTGATAACCCACAAGTATAGGGGATCGCAACAGTTTTCGAGGGTAGAGTATTCAACCCAAATTTATTGATTTGACACAAGGGGAGCCAAACAATATTCTCAAGTATTAGCAGTTGAGTTGTCAATTCAACCACACCTGGATAACTTAGTATCTGCAGCAAAGTATTTAGTAGCAAAGTAATGTGGAAGTAACGGTAACGGTAGCAAAAGTAATATTTTTGGGTTTTGTAGTGATTGTAACAATAGCAACGGAAAAGTAAATAAGCGGAGAACAATATGTGGAAAGCTCGTAGGCATTGGATCGGTGATGGAGAATTATGCTGGATGCGGTTCATCATGTAACAATCATAACATAGGGTGACACAGAACTAGCTCCAATTCATCAATGTAATGTAGGCATGTATTCCGAATATAGTCATACGTGCTTATGGAAAAGAACTTGCATGCCATCTTTTGTCCTACCCTCCCGTGGCAGCGGGGTCCTAATGGAAACTAAGGGATATTAAGGCCTCCTTTTAATAGAGTACCGGACCAAAGCATTAACACATAGTGAATACATGAACTCCTCAAACTACGGTCATCACCGGGAGTGGTCCCGACTATTGTCACTTCGGGGTTGCCGGATCATAACGCATAGTAGGTGACTATAGACTTGCAAGATAGGATCAAGAACTCACATATATTCATGAAAACATAATAGGTTCAGATCTGAAATCATGGCACTCGGGCCCTAGTGACAAGCATTAAGCATAGCAAAGTCATAGCAACATCAATCTCAGAATATAGTGGATACTAGGGATCAAACCCTAACAAAACTAACTCGATTACATGATAAATCTCATCCAACCCATCACCGTCCATCAAGCCTACGATGGAATTACTCACTCACGGCGGTGAGCATCATGAAATTGGTGATGGAGGATGGTTGATGATGACGACGGCGTCGGATTCCCCTCTCCAGAGCCCGGAACGGACTCCAGATCAGCCCTCCCGAGGGGTTTTAGGGCTTGGCGGCGGCTCCGTATCGTAAAACGCGATGAATCCTTCTCCCTGATTTTTTTTCTCCCCGAACACGAATATATGGAGTTGGAGTTGAGGTCGGTGGAGCAACAGGGGCCCACGAGGCAGGGGCGCACCCAGTGGGGCAGGCGCGCCCCCATCCTCGTGGACAGGTGGTGGGCCCCCTGGCCTTGATTCTTTCGCCAATATTTTTAATATTTTCCAAAAATAAGTTCCGTGGAGTTTCAGGTCATTCCGAGAACTTTTGTTTCTGCACATAAATAACACCATGGAAAGTCTGCTGAAAACAGCGTCAGTCCGGGTTAGTTCCATTCAAATCTTGCAAGTTAGAGTCCAAAACAAGGGCAAAAGTGTTTGGAAAAGTACATACGACGGAGACGTATCAACTCCCCCAAGCTTAAACCTTTGCTTGTCCTCAAGCAATTCAGTTGATAAACTGAAAGTGATAAAGAAAAACTTTTACAAACTCTATTTGCTCTTGTTGTTGTAAATATGTAAAGCTAGCATTCAAGTTTTCAGCAAAGATTATGACTAACCACCTTCACAATAACTCTTAGGTCTCATGTTTACTCATATCAATGGCATAATCAACTAGCGAGCAATAATAATAAATCTTGGATGACAACACTTTCTCAAAACAATCATAATATGATATAACAAGATGGTATCTCGCTAGCCCTTCTGAGACCGCAGCAGAGCACCTTTAAAGATCAAGGACTGACTAAACATTGTAATTCGTGGTAAAAGAGATCCAGTCATAGTCATACCCAATATAAATTAGTAGTAATGAATGCAAATGACAGCAGTGCTCTCCAGCTGGTGCTTTTTAATGAGAGGGTGATGACTCAACATGAAAGTAAATAGATAGGCCCTTCGCAGAGGAAGTAGGGATTTGTAGAGGTGCCAGAGCTCGATTTTAAAGTAGGGATAAATAATATTTTGAGCGGCATACTTCCATTGTCAACATAACAACCAAGAGATGGCGATATCTTCCATGCTACACACATTATAGGCGGTTCCCAAACAGAATGGTAAAGTTTATACTCCCCGTCCAGCACAAGCATCAATCCATGGCTTGCTCGAAACAACGAGTGCCTCCAACTAACAGCAGTCACAGGGGGAGTTTTGTTTGCAATTATTTTGATTTCATTTGCATAAAGCATGGGACTGGGCATCCCGGTGACCAGCCATTTTCTCGTGAGTGAGGAGCGGAGTCCACTCCTCTTGAGAATAACCCGCCTAACATGGAAGATACGGACAACCCTAGTTGATACATGAGCTATTCGAGCATACAAAACATTCGTTTGAAGGTTTAGAGTTTGGCACAGACAAATTTACTTGGAACGGCAGGTAGATACCGCATATAGGAAGGTATAGGTGGACTTATATGGAATAACTTTGGGGTTTAAGGGATTGGATGCACAAGCAGTATTCCCGCTTAGTACAAGTGAAGGCTAGCAAAAGACTGGGAAGCGACCAACTAGAGAGCGACCACAGTCATGAACATGCATTAAAATTAATAAACATTGAGTACAAGCATGAGTAGGATATAATCCACCATGAACATAAATATCATGAAGGCTATGTTGATTTGTTTCAACTACATGTGTCAACATGTGCCAAGTCGAGTCACTTAAATCATTCAAAGGAGGATACCACCCCATCATACCACATCACAACCATTTTAATAGCATGTTGGCACGCAAGGTAAACCATTATAACTCATTGCTAATCAAGCATGGCACGAGCAACTATGATCTCTAATTGTTATTGCAAACATGTTTATTCATAATAGGCTGAATCAGGAACGATGAACTAATCATATTTACAAAAACAAGAGAGGTCGAGTTCATACCAGCTTCTCTCATCTCACAGTCCATCATATATCGTCATAATTGCCTTTCACTTGCACGACCGAACGATGTGAATAATAATAAGAGTGCACGTGCATTGGACTAAGCTGGAATCTGCAAGCATTCAATAAACAGGAGAAGACGAGGCAATGTTGGCTCTTGGGTAATTCAACAATAATGCATGTAAGAGCCGCTTCAACATTTTACTTATGGTCTTCTCCTATCGACCCCCAAAGAAAAGAAAAGAAATAAAACTATTTACACGGGAAAGCTCCCAACAAGCAAAAGAAGAACAAGAAATCTTTTTGGGTTTTCTTTTTAATTATTACTACAGGAAGAAAAGTAAACTAACTAAAAGCTACTACTAATTTTTTTGTTTTTCTTAAGGTTTATCAAACACACAAGAAGAAAGCGAGAAAAAGAAAATAAACTAGCATGGATATTACAATGAAAGAGTATGAGCACCGACAACTAGCAATGAGTGTGTGAAGATGAATGTAATGTCGGTGAGAAATACGTACTCCCCCAAGCTTAGGCTTTTGGCCTAAGTTGGTCTATTGCCACGGATGGCCTGGCGGATATCCAAAGTTATAATTGGGGTCGTACGGCGAAGAGGAGGACTCCAATTGGCAAAGATTGGCAATCATCTCCGGATCCCACTGGTAATTAGACTGTCGTGGAGGATCAAATTGTGGTTCCGGCTCTGGCTCTGTGGCTGAAGTAGGGTTCCGGTAGGCGTGAATGGCCGCCAGCGGAACGAGATACTGGCCTGCAGATAGATCAAACAAGGAAGGAGCAGGCAAGGTAATAGTCTCAGGGTGATTTTTATCAAAGAACAATTTGTATTTAAGCGCCCCTTCCCTATTCTTAACAATAAAATCATGCGCTACCATACTCTTATAATCTAAATAAATAGTGGGCAGCAATTTTTCTTCTTTTTCATAGTGCCTAATAGGTATGTTATAAAATGCAGCAAGGCGTGAAGCATAGACACCTCCAAAGATGGGGCCCTTTGTACGGTTCAGACTTAACCGTTTGGCAATAATACCGCCCATACTAACAGAGTCATCGCGGAATAAACCATGGAACAGAATAATAATATCAGGAACACTAAGGTTTCCACAGTTTTTGCGACCAATCAAGCAACGACTAGCAAATATTGCAAAGTAGCGTAAAACAGGAAAATGTATGCTAGTGATTCTTGCATCAGAAACCTTCCTTGTTTCCCCTACAGTAATAGTATCAATAAACCCGTCCACATCTTTATGATGCGGTTCCTCTAAACTACCCTCGAAAGGTATTTTGCAAACCCTGCAAAATTCATCTAGTGGCATCTTCTTAACCACATCATATAAATGAAACTATACTGAAGGAGGTGATTCCTTAGGATAATAGTAGAAGTTTTGCACAAAAGTATTGGTGAGTAAGAGATACTGTTCGCGTTGGTCGCGAAGGAAGTCGGTGAGGCCTGCATTCTCAGCCAATTCATAAAAATCATCATAAATCCCGGCTGCTCTCAAGAAATCATCGGAAGGCCATTCACATGACCGAACCTCCGCGGTGTGAGGCAGATTATATCTGAGCCTCTCTACTTCTTCACTTTGCTTTTCCTTCGAGCTTCGGCTCAATGAGCCCCTCAAAAATCTCTTCATCATTTTCTGAAAAATTCTGAAATTTTTAGTAACTTCAAATAAAAGTAAACCGAACTCAACAAAATTGATAGCAACTACTCCTACAAGTGCCTAGAGCCTATATCATGCATTAGAACTACTTGGAACCATATAAATTTGACATGCAAGCTCAAGAACATGGTCACCTAGGCAGCACAAATTTGCAATGAATAAAGCACTAGAACAAAAACTAATTCGACCAATGGAGGAGTCACATACCAAGGAACAATCCCCCAAAGCAGTTTGTGAGAGGTGCTTTGAGCAAGGAGATCGAAAATCGCAGCAAAATGAGCTAGAACTCGTGCTTGAGCTGGATGGTGATTTTTTTGGGAGGAAGAAGAAGTGTGTGGGTGCAGGAATAAGTGGAGGGGAGCCACCATGGGCCCACGAGGCAGGGGGGCGCACCCTGTAGGGGTGGGCGTGCCCTGGACCCTCGTGGCCAGGTGCTTTCTCCCCCTGCTGTGTTTTCAATGCCAGATATTCTCAAATATTCCAGAAAAAATCATATTAAATTGGCAGGGCATTTGGAGAACTTTTATTTTCGGGGTATTTTTATATTGCACGGATAGTTCAGAAAACAGACAGAAAATACTATTTTTACTTTATTTCAACTAAATAACAGAAAGTAGAGAGAGAGTATAGAAGGTTGTGCTTCTAATTTCATCCATCTCATGCTCATCAAAAGGAATCCACTAACAAGGTTGATCAAGTCTTGTTAACAAACTCATTCCGAATAACATGGAACCGGAGAAGTTTCGAATAACACTATGTTACCTCAACGGGGATATGCACATCCCCAATAATAAGACTATCATAGTTCTTCTTGACAGTAGGAAGAGGAAATTCAAAAGCTCCAAAAATAATCGATGGAATTTTTCCAATAGAATTGATACTGTGGACTTGAGGTTGTTTCCTCGGAAAGTGTACCGTATGCTCATTACCATTAACATGAAAAGTGACATTGCCTTTGTTGCAATCAATAACAGCCCCTGTAGTATTCAAAAAGGGTCTTCCAAGAATAATAGACATACTATCGTCCTCAGGAATATCAAGAATAACAAAATTCGTTAAAATAGTAACGTTTGCAACCACAACAGGCACATCCTCACAAACACCGACAGGTATAGCAGTTGATTTATCGACCATTTGCAAAGATATTTCAGTAGGTGTCAACTTATTCAAATCAAGTCTATGATATAAAGAGAGAGGCATAACACTAACACCGGCTCCAAGATCACGTAAAGCAGTTTTAACATAATTTGTTTTAATGGAGCATGGTATAGTAGGTACTCCTGGATCTCCAAGTTTCTTTGGTATTCCACCTTTAAAAGTATAATTAGCAAGCATGGTGGAAATTTTAGCTTCCGGTATCTTTCTTTTATTAGTAACAATTTCTTTCATGCTTAGCATAAGGATTCATTTTGAGCATATCAGTCAAACGCATGCGCAAAAAGATAGGTCTAATCATTTCAGCAAAGCGCTCAAAATCCTCATCATCCTTTTTCTTGGATGGTTTGGGAGGAAAAGGCATGGGTTTCTGAACCCATGGTTCCCTTTCTTTACCATGTTTCCTAGCAACAAAGTCTCTTATCATAACGTTGATTCTTTGATTGTGGGTTATCGAGATCAACAGCAGGTTCAATTTCTACATCATTATCATTACTAGGTTGAGCATCAACATGAACATCATCATTAATATTATCACTAGGTTCATGTTCATTACCAGATTGTGTTTTATCATCAGAAATAGAAATATCATTTGGATTCTCAGGAGTGTCAACAAATAGGTTCACTAGAAGCATGCAAAGTCCTATCATTTTTCTTTTTCTTCTTTTTAGAAGGACTAGGTGCATCAATATTATTTCTCTGATAATCCTGCTCAATTCTCTTAGGATGGCCTTCAGGATACAAAGGGTCCTGAGTCATTTTACCGGTTCTAGTAGCCACTCTAACAACATAGTCATTATTCTTACTATTTAATTCATTGAGCAAATCATTTTGAGCTTTAAGTACTTGTTCTACCTGAGTGGTAACCATAGAAGCATGTTTACTAATGAGTTTAAGTTCACCTTTAACTCTAGACATATAATCACCCAAGTGTTCAAGCGTATCGGAATTGTATTTCAATTGTCTACCAATATAAGCATTGAAGTTTTCTTGTTTAACAATAAAATTGTCAAACTCATCTAAGCATTGTCTAGCAGACTTATAACGAGGAATATCACCTTCATCAAATCTATAGAGAGAATTTACCTTTACTACCTGTGTCGGGTTATCAAGACCATGTATTTCTTCCATAGGTAACGGATTAAGATCATATATTTCTTCAACAGGCGGTAAATTAAGACCATGTATTTCTTCAATAGGAGGTAAATTCTTAACATCTTCAGCTTTAATACCTTTTTCTTTCATAGATTTCTTTGCCTCTTGCATATCTTCAGGACTGAGAAATATGACACCCCTCTTCTTCGGAGTTGGTTTAGGAATAGGCTCAGGAAGTGTCCAATTATTTTCATTGGTCAACATATTATTCAATAGAATTTCAGCTTCATCCGGTGTTCTTTCCCTGAAAACAGAACCAGCACAACTATCCAGGTAATCTCTGGAAGCATCGGTTAGTCCATTATAAAAGATATCAAGTATTTCATTTTTCTTAAGAGGATGATCAGGCAAAGCATTAAGTAATTGGAGAAGCCTCCCCCAAGCTTGTGGGAGACCCTCTTCTTCAATTTGCACAAAATTATATATTTCCCTTAAAGCAGCTTGTTTCTTATGAGCAGGGAAATATTTAGCAGAGAAGTAATAAATCATATCCTGGGGACTATGCACACAACCAGGATCTAGAGAATTAAACCATATCTTAGCATCACCCTTTAATGAGAACGGAAATATTTTAAGGATATAAAAGTAGCGAGTTCTCTCATAATTAGTGATCAGGGTGGCTATATCATTTAATTTAGTAAGATGTGCCACAATAGTTTCAGATTCATAGCCATAGAAAGGATCAGATTCAACCAAAGTAATTATATCAGGATCAACAGAGAATTCATAATCCTTATCAGTAACAATGATAGGTGAGGTAGCATAAGCAGGATCATATTCATTCTAGCATTCAGAGTTTTTTGTTTAAGCTTAGCTAATAATTTCTTAAGATCACTTCTATCATTGCAAGAAAGAAAGTCTCTTTTAGTTTCTTCATCCATAACATAGCCCTCAGGCACAACAGGTAATTCATATTTATTAGGGGGAGAGTCTTCATCATCACTATCATCAATATTATCAGTTTCAATAATTTCATTCTCTCTAGCCCTAGCAAGTTGTTCATCAAGAAATTCACCAAGTGGCACAGTAGTATCAAGCATAGAAGTAGTTTCATCATAAGTATCATGCATAGCAGAAGTGGCATCGTCAATAACATGCGACATATCAGAATTAATAGCAGAAGCAGGTTTAGGTGTCGCAAGCTTACTCAAAACAGAAGGTGAATCAAGTGCAGATCTAGATGGCAGTTCCTTACCTCCCCTCGTAGTTGAGGGATAAATTTTTGTTTTCTCGTCTTTCAAGTTCTTCATAGTGACCAGCAGATATAAATCCCAAGTGACTCAAAGAATAGAGCTATGCTCCCCGGCAACGGCGCCAGAAAATAGTCTTGATAACCCACAAGTATAGGGGATCGCAACAGTTTTCGAGGGTAGAGTATTCAACCCAAATTTATTGATTCGACACAAGGGGAGCCAAATAATATTCTCAAGTATTAGCAGTTGAATTGTCAATTCAACCACACCTGGATAACTTAGTATCTGCAGCAAAGTATTTAGTAGCAAAGTAATATGGAAGTAACGGTAACAGTAGTAAAAGTAATATTTTTGGGTTTTGTAGTGATTGTAACAGTAGCAACGGAAAAGTAGATAAGCGGAGAACAATATGTGAAAAGCTCGTAGGCATTGGATCGGTGATGGAGAATTATGCCGGATGCGGTTCATCATGTAACAATCATAACATAGGGTGACACAGAACTAGCTCCAATTCATCAATGTAATGTAGGCATGTATTCCGAATATAGTCATATGTGCTTATGGAAAAGAACTTGCATGACATCTTTTGTCCTACCCTCCCGTGGCAGCGGGGTCCTAATGGAAACTAAGGGATATTAAGGCCTCCTTTTAATAGAGTACCAGACCAAAGCATTAACACATAGTCAATACATGAACTCCTCAAACTACAGTCTCAGCGGGAGTGGTCCCGGTTATTGTCACTTCGGGGTTGCCGGATCATCACACATAGTAGGTGACTATAGACTTGCAAGATAGGATCAAGAACTCAAATATATTCATGAAAACATAATAGGTTCAGATATGAAATCATGGCACTCGGTGAAGGAAATATGCCCTAGAGGCAATAATAAAGTATTATATATTTCCTTATATCATGATAAATGTTTATTATTCATGCTAGAATTGTATTAACCGGAAACATAATACATATGTGAATACATAGACAAACAGAGTGTCACTAGTATGCCTCTACTTGTCTAGCTCGTTAATCAAAGATGGTTATGTTTCCTAGCCATAGACATGAGTTGTCATTTGATTAACGGGATCACCTCATTAGGAGAATGACGTGATTGACTTGACCCATTCCGTTAGCTTAGCACCCGATCGTTTAGTATGTTGCTATTGCTTTCTTCATGACTTATACTTGTTCCTATGACTATGAGATTATGCAACTCCCGTTTACCGGAGGAACACTTTGTGTGCTACCAAATGTCACAACGTAAATGGGTGATTATAAAGGTGCTCTACAGGTGACTCCAAAGGTACTTGTTGGGTTGGCGTATTTCGAGATTAGGATTTGTCACTCCGATTGTCGGAGAGGTATCTCTGGGCCCACTCGGTAATGCACATCACTATAAGCCTTGCAAACATTGTGACTAATGAGTTAGTTGCAGGATGATGTATTACGAAACGAGTAAAGAGACTTGCCGGTAACGAGATTGAACTAGGTATCGAGATACCGACGATCGAATCTCGGGCAAGTAACATACCGATGACAAAGGGAACAACGTATGTTGTTATGCGGTCTGACCGATAAAGATCTTCGTAGAATATGTGGGAGCCAATATGAGCATCCAGGTTCCGCTATTGGTTATTGACCGGAGAGGTGTCTCGGTCATGTCTACATAGTTCTCGAACCCGTAGGGTCCCCACGCTTAACGTTACGATGACAGTTTTATTATGAGTTTATGTATGTTGATGTACCAAGGAGTTCGGAGTCCCGGATGACATCGGGGACATGACGAGGAGTCTCGAAATGGTCGATATGTAAAGATCGATATATTGGACGACTATATTCGGACTTCGGAAAGGTTCTAAGTGATTCGGGTATTTTTCGGAGTACCGGAGAGTTACGGGAATTCGTATTGGGCCTTAATGGGCCATATGGGAAAGGAGAGAAAGACCCCAAAGGGTGGCCGCACCCCTCCCCATGGGCTAGTCTGAATTGGACTAGGGAGGAGGGGCGCCCCCTTCCTTCTTTCTCCTTCCCCCTTCCCTTCTCCTACTCCCACAAGGAAAGGAGGAGTCCTACTCCCGGTGGGAGTAGGACTCCCCCCTTGGGCGCGCCACCTCCCCTTGGCCGGCCCTCTCCTCCTTGCTCCTTTATATACGGGGGCAGGGGGGCACCTCAAGACACACTTGATATACGATATTTTAGCCGTGTGCGGTGCCCGCCTCCACCATATTACACCTCGATAATACCGTTGCGGAGCTTAGGCGAAGCCCTGCGTCGGTGGAACATCATCATCGTCACCACGCCGTCGTGCTGACGAAACTCTCCCTCAACACTCGACTGGATCGAAGTTCGAGGGACGTTATCGAGCTGAACGTGTGCTGAACTCGGAGGTGCCGTGCGTTCGGTACTTGATCGGTCGGATCGTGAAGACGTACGACTACATCAACCGCGTTGTGATAACGCTTCCGCTTTCGGTCTACGAGGGTACGTGGACAACACTCTCCCCTCTTGTTGCTATGCATCACATGATCTTGCGTGAGCGTAGGATTTTTTTTGAAATTACTACGTTCCCCAACAGTGGTATCAGAGCCTGGTTTTATGCGTTGATGCTATGCACGAGTAGAACACAAGTGAGTTGTGGGCGATATAAGTCATACTGCTTACCAGCATGTCATACTTTGGTTCAGCGGTATTGTGAGATGAAGCGGCCCGGACCGACATTACGCGTACGCTTACGTGAGACTGGTTTCACCGTTCGGAGCACTCGTTGCTCAAAGTGACTGGCGGGTGTCTGTCTCTCTCACTTTAGTTGAACCGAGTGTGGCTACGCCCGGTCCTTGCGAAGGTTAAAACAGCACCAACTTGACAAACTATCGTTGTGGTTTTGATGCGTAGGTAAGAACAGTTCTTGCTAAGCCCGTAGCAGCCACGTAAAACTTGCAACAACAAAATAGAGGACGTCTAACTTGTTTTTGCAGGGCATGTTGTGATGTGATATGGTCAAGACATGATGTGATATAATTTGTTGTATGAGATGATCATGTTTTGTAACCGAGTTATCGGCAATTGGCAGGAGCCATATGGTTGTCGCTTTATTGTATGAAATGCAATCGCCATGTAATAGTTTTACTTTATCACTAAGCGGTAGCGATAGTCGTAAAAGCAATAAGTTGGCGAGACGACAACGATACTACGATGGAGATCAAGGTGTCACGCCGGTGACGATGGTGATCATGACGGTGCTTCGGAGATGGAGATCACAAGCACGGTGCTTCGGAGATGGAGATCACAAGCACAAGATAATGATGGCCATATCATATCACTTATATTGATTGCATGTGATGTTAATCCTTTATGCATCTTATCTTGCTTTGATTGACGGTAGCATTATAAGATGATCTCTCACTAAAATTTCAAGATAAAGTGTTCTCCCTGAGTATGCACCGTTGCGAAAGTTCTTCGTGCTGAGACACCACGTGTTAATCGGGTGTGATAGGCTCTACGTTCAAATACACCGGGTGCAAAACAGTCGCACACGCGGAATACTCAGGTTAAACTTGAAGAGCCTAGCATATACAGATATGGCCTCGGAACACAGAGACCGAAAGGTGGAGCGTGAATCATATAGTAGATATGATCAACATAGTGATGTTCACCATTGAAACTACTCCATCTCACGTGTTAATCGGACATGGTTTAGTTGATTTGGATCACGTAATCACTTAGATGATTAGAGGGATGTCTATCTAAGTGGGAGTTCTTAAGTAATATGATTAATTGAACTTGAATTTATCATGAACTTAGTCCTGATAGTATTTTGCAAATTATGTTGTAGATCAATAGCTCGCGTTGTTGCTTCCCTGTTTATTTTTGATATGTTCCTAGAGAAAAATTATGTTGAAAGATGTTAGTAGCAAAGATGCGGATTGGATCCGTGATCTGAGGATTGTCCTCATTGCTGCACAGAAGAATTATGTCCTTGATGCACCGCTAGGTGACAGACCTATTGCAGGAGCAGATGCAGACGTTATGAACGTTTGGCTAGCTCAATATGATGACTACTTGATAGTTTAGTGCACCATGCTTAACGGCTTAGAATCGGGACTTCAAAGACGTTTTGAACGTCATGGACCATATGAGATGTTCCAGGAGTTGAAGTTAATATTTCAAGCAAATACCCGAGTTGAGAGATATGAAGTCTCGAACAAGTTCTATAGCTAAAAGATGGAGGAGAATGGCTCAACTAGTGAGCATGTGCTCAGATTGTCTAGGTACTACAATCGCTTGAATCAAGTGGGAGTTAATCTTCCAGATAAAATAGTGATTGACAGAATTCTCTAGTCACCATCACCAAAGTTAGTAGAACTTCGTGATGAACTATAGTATGCAAGGGATGACGAAAGTAATTCCCGAGCTCTTCGTGATGCTGAAATCGATGAAGGTAGAAATCAAGAAAAACAACAAGTGTTGATGGTTGATGTGACCACTAGTTTCAAGAAAAGGGCAAAGGGAAGAAGGGGAACTTCAAGAAGAACGGCAAGCAAGTTGCTGCTCAAGTGAAGAAGCCTAAGTCTGGTCCTAAGCCTGAGACTAAGTGCTTTACTTTAAAGGGACTGGTCACTGGAAGCGGAACTACCCCAACTATTTGGTGGATAAGAAGGATGGCAAAGTGAACAAAGGTATATTGGATATACATGTTATTGATGTGTACTTTACTAGTGTTTATAGCAACCCCTCGGTATTTGATACTGGTTCAGTTGCTAAAGTAGTAACTCGAAACGGGAGTTGCAGAATAAACAGAGACTAGTAAAAGGCGAGGTGACGATGTGTGTTGGAAGTAGTTCCAAAATTGATATGATCATCATCGCACACTCCCTATACTTTCGGGATTAGTGTTGAAACTAAATAAGTGTTATTTGGTGTTTGCGTTGAGCATGAATATGATTTGATCATGTTTGTTGCAATACGGTTATTCATTTAAATTAGAGAATAATTGTTGTTCTGTTTACATGAATAAAAACCTTCTATGGTCATACACACCAACGAAAATGGTTTGTTGGATCTCGATCGTAGTGATACACATATTCATAATATTGAAGCCAAAAGATGCAAAGTTAATAATGATAGTGCAACTTATTTGTGGCACTGCCGTTTAGGTCATATTGGTGTAAAGCGCATGAAGAAACTCCATACTGATGGGATTTTGGAATCACTTGATTATGAATCACTTGATGCTTGCGAACCGTGCCTCATGGGCAAGATGACTAAAACGCCGTTCTCCGGAACTATGGAGAGAGCAACAGATTTGTTGGAAATCATACATACAGATGTATGTGGTCTGATGAATATTGAGGCTCGTAGCAGGTATCATTATTTTCTGACCTTCACAGATGATTTGAGCAGATATGGGTATATCTACTTAATGAAACAGAAATCTGAAACATTTGAAAAGTTCATATAATTTCAGAGTGAAGCGGAAATCATCGTAACAAGAAAATAAAGTTTCTACGATCTGATCGTAGAGAAGAGTATTTAAGTTACGAGTTTGGCCTTCAGTTAAAACAATGTGAAATAGTTTCACTACTCACGCCACCTGGAACACCACGGTGTAATGGTGTGTGAACATCGTAACCGTACTTTATTAGATATGGTGCGATATATGATGTTTCTTACCGATCCACCACTATCGTTTTGGGGTTATGCATTAGAGACAGATGCATTCACGTTAAATAGGGTACCATCTAAATCCGTTGAGACGACATCTTATGAACTGTGGTTTGGCAAGAAACCAAAGTTGTCATTTCTTAAAATTTGGGGTTGTGAAGCTTATGTGAAAAAGTTTCATCCTGATAAGATCAAACCCAAATCAGAGAAATGTGTCTTCATAAGATACCCAAAGGAAACAGTTGGGTACACCTTCTATCACAGATCCGAAGGCAAGACATTCGTTGCTAAGTATGGATCCTTTCTAGAGAAGGAGTTTCTCTCGAAAGAAGTGAGTGGGAGGAAAGTAGAACTTGATGAGGTAATTGTACCTGCTCCCTTATTGGAAAGTAGTTCATCACAGAAATCTGTTCCTGTGACTCCTACACCAATTAGTGAGGAAGTTAATAATGATGATCATGTAACTTCAGATCAAGTTACTACCAAACCTTGTAGGTAAACCAGAGTGAGATCCACACCAGAGTGGTACGGTAATCCTGTTCTGGAGGTCATGTTATTTGACCATGACGAACCTACGAACTATGAGGAAGCGATGATGAGCCCAGATTCCGCGAAATGGCTTGAGGCCATGAAATCCAAGATGGGATCCATGTATGAGAACAAAGTATGGACTTTAATTGACTTGCCCAATGATCGGCGAGCCATAAAAAATAAATGGATCTTCAAGAGGAAGACGGACGCTGATAGTAGTGTTACTATCTACAAAGCTAGACTTGTCGGAAAAGGTTTTTGACAAAGTTCAAAGTGTTGAATACGATGAGATTTTCTCACTCGCAACAATGCTTAAGTCTGTCTGAATCATGTTAGCAATTGCCGCATTTTATGAAATATGGCAAATGGATAAACAAAACTGCATTCCTTAATGGATTTATTAAAGAAGAGTTGTATATGATGCAACCAGGAGGTTTTGTCAATCCTAAAAGTGCTAACAAAATATGCAAGCTCCAGCGATCCATCTATGGACTGGTGCAAGCATCTCGGAGTTGGAATATACGCTTTGATAAGTTGATCAAAGCATATAGTTTTATACAGACTTGCGGTGAAGCCTGTATTTACAAGAAAGTGAGTGGGAGCACTACAACATTTCTGATAAGTATATGTGAATGACATATTGTTGATCGGAAATAATGTAGAATTATTCTGCAAAGCATAAAAGGAGTGTTTGAAAGGAGTTTTTCAAAAAAAGACCTCGGTGAAGCTGCTTACATATTGAGCATCAAGATCTATAGAGATAGATCAAGACGCTTGATAAGTTTTTTCAATGAGTACATACCTTAACAAGATTTTGAAGTAGTTCAAAATAGAACAGTCAAAGAAAGAGTTCTTGCCTGTGTTACAAGGTGTGAAATTGAGTAAGACTCAAAGCCCGACCACGGCAGAAGATAGAAAGAGAATGAAAGTCATTCCCTATGCCTTGGCCATAGGTTCTATAAAGTATGCCATGCTGTGTACCAGATCTATTGTATACCCTACACTGATTTTGGCAAGGGAGTACAATAGTGATCTAGGAGTAGATCACTGGACAGCGGTCAAAATTATCCTTAGTGGAATAAGGATATGTTTCTCGATTATGGAAGTGACAAAAGGTTCGTCGTAAAGGGTTACGTCGATGCAAGTTTTGACACTAATCTAGATGACTCTAAGTCTCGGTCTAGATACATATTGAAAGTGGGAGCAATTAGCTAGAGTAGCTCCGTGCAGAGCATTGTAGACATAGAAATTTGCAAAATACTTACGGATATGAATGTGCCAGACCCGTTGACTAAAATTATCTCACAATCAAAACATGATCACACCTTAGTACTCTTTGGGTGTTAATCACATAGCGATGTGAACTAGATTATTGACTCTAGTAAACCCTTTGAAGTGTTGGTCACATAGAGATGTGAACTATGGGTGTTAATCACATGGTGATGTGAATTATTGATGTTAAATCACATGGCGATGTGAACTAGATTATTGACTCTAGTGCAAGTGGGAGACTGAAGGAAATATGCCCTAGAGGCAATAATAAAGTATTATATATTTCCTTATATCATGATAAATGTTTATTATTCATGCTAGAATTGTATTAACCGGAAACATAATACATGTGTGAATACATAGACAAACAAAGTGTCACTAGTATGCCTCTACTTGACTAGCTCGTTAATCAAAGATGGTTATGTTTCCTAGCCATAGACATGAGTTGTCATTTGATTAACGGGATCACCTCATTAGGAGAATGACGTGATTGACTTGACCCATTCCGTTAGCTTAGCACCCGATCGTTTAGTATGTTGCTATTGCTTTCTTCATGACTTATACATGTTCCTATGACTATGAGATTATGCAACTCCCGTTTACCGGAGGAACACTTTGTGTGCTACCAAACGTCACAACGTAAATGGGTGATTATAAAGGTGCTCTACAGGTGACTCCAAAGGTACTTGTTGGGTTGGCGTATTTCGAGATTAGGATTTGTCACTCCAATTGTCGGAGAGGTATCTCTGGGCCCACTCGGTAATGCACATCACTATAAGCCTTGCAAACATTGTGACTAATGAGTTAGTTGCGGGATGATGTATTACGGAACGAGTAAAGAGACTTGCCGGTAACGAGATTGAACTAGGTATCGAGATACCGATGATCGAATCTCGGGCAAGTAACATACCGATGACAAAGGGAACAACGTATGTTGTTATGCGGTCTGACCGATAAAGATCTTCGTAGAATATGTGGGAGCCAATATGAGCATCCAGGTTCCGCTATTGATTATTGACCGGAGAGGTGTCTCGGTCATGGCTACATAATTCTCGAACCCGTAGGGTCCGCATGCTTAACGTTACGATGACAGTTTTATTATGAGTTTATGTATGTTGATGTACTGAAGGAGTTCGGAGTCCCGGATGAGATCGGGGACATGACGAGGAGTCTCGAAATGGTCGATACGTAAAGATCGATATATTGGACGACTATATTCGGACTTCGGAAAGGTTCCGAGTGATTCGGGTATTTTTCGGAGTACCGGAGAGTTACGGGAATTCGTATTGGGCCTTAATGGGCCATACGGGAAAGGAGAGAAAGACCCCAAAGGGTGGCCCTACCCCTCCCCATGGGCTAGTCCGAATTGGACTAGGGAGGAGGGGCGCCCCCTTCCTTCTTTCTCCTTCCCCCTTCCCTTCTCCTACTCCCACAAGGAAAGGAGGAGTCCTACTCCCGGTAGGAGTAGGACTCCCCCCTTGGGCGCGCCACCTCCCCTTGGCCGGCCCTCTCCTCCTTGCTCCTTTATATACGGGGGCAGGGGGGCACCTCAAGACACACTTGATATACGATATTTTAGCCGTGTGCGGTGCCCCCTCCACCATATTACACCTCGGTAATACCGTTGCGGAGCTTAGGCGAAGCCCTGCATCGGTGGAACATCATCATCGTCACCACGCCGTCGTGCTGACGAAACTCTCCCTCAACACTCGGCTGGATCGGAGTTCGAGGGACGTCATCGAGTTGAACGTGTGCTGAACTCGGAGGTGCCGTGCGTTCGGTACTTGATCGGTCGGATCGTGAAGATGTACGACTACATCAACCGCGTTGTGATAACGCATCCGCTTTCGGTCTACGAGGGTACGTGGACAACACTCTCCCCTCTTGTTGCTATGCATCACCATGATCATGCGTGTGCGTAGGATTTTTTTTGAAATTAATACGTTCCCCAACACTCGGGCCCTAGTGACAAGCATTAAGCATAGCAAAGGCATAGCAACATCAATCTCAGAACATAGTGGATACTAGGGATCAAACCCTAACAAAACTAACTTGATTACATGATAAATCTCATCCAACCCATCACCGTCCAGCAAGCCTATGATGGAATTACTCACTCATGGCGGTGAGCATCATGAAATTGGTGTTGGAGGATGGTTGATGATGACGACGGCGACGGATTCCCCTCTCCGGAGCCCCGAACGGACTCCAGATCAGCCCTCCCGAGAGGTTTTAGGGCTTGGCCGTGGCTCCATATCGTAAAACGCGATGAATCCTTCTCCCTGATTTTTTTCTCCCCGAACACGAATATATGGAGTTGGAGTTGAGGTCGGTGGAGCAACAGGGGGCCCACGAGGCAGGGGGCGCGCCCCCACCCTCGTGGACAGGTGGTGGGCCCTCTGGCCTTGATTCTTTCGCCAATATTTTTAATATTTTCCAAAAATAAGTTCCGTGGAGTTTCAGGACATTCCGAGAACTTTTGTTTCTGCACATAAATAACACCATGGAAAGTCTGCTGAAAACAACATCAGTCCGGGTTAGTTCCATTCAAATCATGCAAGTTAGAGTCCAAAACAAGGGCAACAGTGTTTGGAAAAGTAGATACGACGGAGACGTATCAGTGGCCTCCCGTGTTCTACTTCTCCTCGATGATGGCGGAGGACGCGAAGGCGTTGGCCACCGACTCGTCGCTCTCCGCGCACCCAGCTTCTGTCTCTGCTTGCATGGCGCGACCGCCTACATGGGAGTCTCGGCCACAGAAACGGGAGACGCGGTCGCAAACACGGGAGGTGCAGTACGAGGCGGCGGGGTGGACGACAGCGACGACGCCCGTGCGCTGCTCCTTGTTGAGCTGGCCTGGAGCGGCGAGTTGCTGAACCGCGCGCCGGCTTGGGGTGGCAACTAGCTCCGTCGGGCAGGGGAGGGAGATGGATCAGCGAGCTGCATAGCTCGTATCCGGTGGGCTCGACGGGCCACCCAGCTAGCTTGGATGCGGGATAACTACTCTTCGTAAGCCATTGTAAGAATGGACAAAATGGTGAAGGAGGAGATAGGGGAGCCGCGGAGGTGTGCGATTCTTGGCTGGCGTTTGGCCTCGTTTAAATAGGAGATTAAATAGACGGCGGACGGGAGGAGCTCGGCCGGCGTTGCGTTTAATGGCGGCCCGGTCACGAACGGACGTGTGTCCAGAGTGGGTTTCTCGGCTTCCACATGGGTTTCATGGAGGCGTTTGAATGCGGCAAGGAGGCGTGTTCAACCGGGCATGCATCAAGTGGCGCCCTCGACTATGACGTACGACACCACGCCATTCTTCCACTGACGTGTGGGCTCTTTGGGTACATGGCCTGCATGTCAGTGACCCAACGCAGGCAGCGCACGACAGAGGAACTTTTGGTGGGCCAGGGCGGTCAGAAGCGGGCATTTCATAAACCAATGATTGTTCATTGAGTGTGACGTCATCTATTTAATCTAGATAAGCCTACTATATAATGTAAGAGAATTTTAAAATTTTCATATATATGTTGATAGCCCATTCGATACGTTGTGAGTCATAAAGACCGCTGCAAACATCAATGTTCTGCTTATCACAGATATGATTGATTAATACCCATAACAATCCATGTCCTTAACAAAGGGTGCATGCACATATAGGTTGAGCGTGTGTCTTGCGTCATGTGTTGTGTGCATGCAGGCGTGTGAGTGTTGCGTGCGTGCATGTGTACGTTTCAGTGTTGCATGCATGTGTGCGTACGTGCGTGTGTTCGTGAGTGCATGTGTACGTGTCAGTGTTGCATGCCTGCATGCGTGCGTGTGTTCGTTATGTGCACGTGTCAGTGTTGCACGCCTCCATGCATGCGTGTGTTGCGTGCGTGCATGTGTACATGCGGGGTGAGGCTACACGTTAGTCGACTGACTTTTCCATCTCTGGTCAGTAGATTTTCAAGCCGTTGGATACGAAATCAAGGGCCTGCAGTTTATCTTCAACCTCCACCCCCCTGAGCCGCCAGCCACCACCGGCCGCCGCCGCCCGCGGCCGGCCCCCGCGGGCACGTCGCCCCGCCCGCCCTGAAACCACTCCCCACCACCGATCCGCCGCCGCCTCGGCCATCCCTCTAGGCCCCCCGCGCCGAGCTTTTTCTCCGGCGATCCCCACACCACCGCCCAATCACCGCGCCCCCACTGCCGGCGACTGCCAACCAGAGGTCTCACGACTTCAAATCCCCACCGACCACTAATTTATTACCATTTTTGTCCTTCATATATGCGCTGACGGGTGGGCCCTATGGTAATGTGTGCTGCTGAATGTGGACTGTTTGACTGGTCAATTGATCGTGTCATCAACAAATTACGGAGCTGTATGGTGAGCGAGTGACCGTATGATCACCCTAAAATGTATTTTATTAACACAGTACAGACTCAAACTACCATTTCTTCCTTTCTTTCATATACGCGCTGACAGGTGGGCCCCACGGTTACGCGCATCGATGGTGCAACACTAGTTGCGCCATGTGGAACGTTTAACTGGTCAATTGATTGTGTCATCCACAAAATACGGACTTGTACGGGTGAGCCAGTGACCGTATAAATCATGACATGTATTTTTTAACACGGTACAAACGCAAGCGCTCATATATACGCGCAAGCACTCACTGCTATAAGCGCACACACGCAGACCCTATCCCTATGAGCACCTTCGAGAGAGTGACACAGCATATGATCTTGAGATTTTACGAAGTCACCATAGGTGCCTCGTAGTCGAGTGGAACGTCTCCTCCCATTGAACGCACATCACCGAAAAAATACTGAAATTAACCCAGGATAAATGCAAGCACCAGGACTTTAACCCTGGTGGGCTCGAGAAACCACTGTCCTCCTAACCATCCAACCACAGGTAGGTTAGCACCACAAAATGTATGTGGTGACCGTGATGAGCTTATTCTGAAGTCCAGTGACCATATCGTGCTTTCGCTTCAAATACAATGATCATAAGTGTCATCAACAAAATACGGAGCACGCATGAAATACAATGTCCGTCAGTGTCATATACAAAATACGGAGACGTATCATGAGCTAGATACCGTATGATCACCACGAGAATGTATACGGTGACTGTAATGAGCATATTTTGAAGTCCAGTGACCGTATAGTGCTTTCGCTTGAAATACAATGACCGTCACGCATGAATGTGTCATGGGCATGCATACTTTTAGAGGGCCGAGAGATAGTTTGTGTGCGTGCGTGAAAGTGGTGTAGAAAGAGGGGGTGTCCGGTGGAGACAAGGAGAGATATGCCCTTCGTTTCTCTTTCCCGTGACTAATGTTTTAGGAGAAAATATAAACATTCACAATGTAGAACAAATATTTTTGGATGCACCATGCACTTAACTTTCATGTATAACATTGTACTATTGAATATGCTTATTTTCTTAGTGGCAGATTGCGTGTGTGGTGTGGTGGGCACATCATTTCTAGTTGGGGTGGGCACATCATTTCTAGTTGTGGTGGGTCAACATGAGGACTCATGGGTCGGTTCCATCTTGCGCCACATAGGTTGGACCGAGACGCATTATACGAAGACCCATGTGGAGGACTCGGCATACAACACGAAGCTACCAGAGTCGTGGAGGACTCTATCCCCACTGGTGATAAGCCGACTATATATGATTTGTAACCCTAGGCCCCGAGTATACACACACACAATGCCTGGGGGCTAGGGGGCTAGTTCATCGATAGTATACACACACGCAAAATGCCTGGTATTCACGTGTACTTTGTACACACCCCTATCACTAATATACAGTACCAGGAGTAGGCTTTTTCCTCAATTGCAAGGGTCCGAACTTGGGTAAAACTTTGCCTCGTATTACCATCCAGCCTAACAGTCAGGGATATCTACCGAATGATCTGATGGAATCATATCTGCCAACTGCTAAGAGAGAGGTGTGTCTGTGGGGGGGGGGGGCAATGTGTGCGAGAGAGGCCTAAAGATAATGTGCGTGTAGGAGACATGTAGGCACATATATGTGGTATAGAGGGCTAGTAGAGACCATGCGTGTGTATATATGCATTTGATAGAAATAGTGTTTTCCAACTGAGACTAGTGAAAAGAGTGGTACATAGTAGTCAGAAAGAAAGAGAGATACAGAGAGAGTGTGTGCGTGAGACACCCCGACACCCCGTGAGAGATTGTGAGCATGTGTGAAAGAGAAATGCCGATGTATATAAAGTGTGTGCACTTATGCGTTAGATAGAGAGATATATAGCTTTGTGAGAACGGGCTAAGGCATAGTGCATCTACGTGTAAAAGGCGGTTCTACGCATTAAATTAAAATATAAATGACATTATTATTTTTTGGATGAGATCATGAATTTTGCAATTTGAGTATGAACAAAAATCAGTCTATCAGACACCCATACTCTATTGAATTCTAGCATGTGCATGTGTTTATTTCATATTATCGATCCATAGAGTGAGAGCGGTTTGAAATACACGCAATGCATTGCTTTTGCAATTCATATATAAACATTAATTAGTGCACTCCATGTTGTTAGTGTGAAGCACTTTTATACATTTGTCACTTAGATGGATACATTCCAAATTGCTAGCTACGAAATAGAATACATGTTGAATTCAACATAAAGGTGATTTCGAAGATTCAAATTCATAGGAAGTGCATTCATCTATTTGAACCCGAGATAATGGCATTTGTAAATCAGACTAAAAGGGGGCATCAATCTTTGTTGTGCGTTTGAACATGCTATATATTCATACGCATGTCTAACTATTTTTTTGCAACCAAGGAGATTATATCTGGAACCATGCATGAACTGAGGTAAGTTGCATATTTTTTAATATATACTCGTGTACAATGTATATTCAAATGTACCCCCTCCATTCCAAAATAATCATAGTTTTAGGATTTTCAAGAGTAAAGATTTGTGAAGTTTGACAAATCCTGAAAGTCCAATTAAAGAGAATCGAAAACATTAATGCTTCTGCTCCCAAATATTGAACGAAGCGCAAATAAGCCTCTGGTCACCCGAAACCGCGCGAGACTAATGTTTGGTGGTAGGAAATTACGGTCCTGACTCTGGCACGTGTAGCCTATCGGCCCGATGTCCAAAGGTCTAAACCGGTCTAGGTTTGTAATTTCACCAAGACGCCAGTCTCAACCGCATCCGAGAAGCATTCATACGCCGTGGGCGCCTAAACACCCATGCGCTCGGCCGAAATCTATCCCGCCCACCATTTGGGACACCTGAGATTATTGGCCTACCCCCAACCCACAATATGTCCGCAATTTTACATGGGGGCAAAGTTTGTAACTTTCCCCAAATTTCAAACAAGCGCGTCCCAAACCGAAACATTGTTCACCTTTAGTTCCCCCTCCGTTTCCCCATTCATGCTCCGTGGGCGCCAAAACGCCCTCTCCACCAGCCACGAAACCCCAGCCTCCTCCGTCCTCCACCTCATCGCGTCGAATCCACCGCCGCCCTCCTCCATCACGCTGGTGCCGGTACCCCAATGTCGTCGTCCAACGCAACTGCAACCGCAATGCCCTCAAGGACTTAGCAGCTGAAGCCGAGGCAGAGTTGCCTCCACGACGCCGACGCCGACGTGTGCCGTACCAGAACCACTTCGACCACGCCGTCCTGCGCCTCACCGCTGCCGCTCCACTGTCGCAACCGTCCACCGCACCGGAGCTGTTCCCGCTATGCCATCGTTTGCCGCCTCGGATCTGGTTCCCCGCCGCCGACAAACGGCCACCGCACCACAGTCAACAACTTGGCCATGGGTTCGTCCAAGGCTCCGCCATCCTCCACAACTTCTCGTTTCCAGCGAACCACAAGAAGATCATTAAAAAATAGAAGGAGGACACAACACTGCCAGCAGAAAGAGGTACTCTTCTTCCCTTATCCATGCAAATCTTACGTCTCTACTCACACCGTATTCATCCCACGAAACAAACTAGTTGAGCGCTTCGTACTGCATCTTCTTCGTGATACTAAATGCACAAGGTTTCCTCCCATTTACAATTTCACCTTTGCTAAAGGTTAGTAGCCCACCTGGATTTCAATTCAGGGTCAGTCAAATCACAATTAAAAGAAGCAGCACCCGCTTAGGCGCGCGGAGCACCTAGTCCGCCTGTTCGCCGGAGAAGCGGCACATCGGTGTCTATCATAGGGGTGTGGGGCGCAGGAGCTGCTTGCGCCCAATCTGGAGGTCGGCGGGGCTTGAAGGGATGGTCGGGGGGCGGTGCCAAGCACGGCGGTGCAGTGAGGTCAAGGGGAGGGCGGAGGTAGGGGACTGGGCCAGTGGTCGCTGGCGTTTCGAGGAAGATCGTAACACTGACTGGCTGGAGGTAGATGAAGGTGATCTGCCCGTTCTTTATACATCGGACGGTGCAGAAAAAATGGACTGACCTATTTGTTTTCAGTCGACTGTTATTTTCATAGGACCACACCTTGTGGTGTGCTGGAGGAGCATCTGCATTTCCCAGCCATCCCTGTGCTCATATTTCAAAATCCTAGAATCTAGTAATTTCATGTGCCATGCATGTTATAGAGCTATCATATGTCTCCCGTCATTTATTTCTCACCGACCTGCTATCTGCTACCTTTACACTATACTACTTGTGCACACACTTCACCCATACTCACACTATTGTTTTTTATGCATGGGTATTTCAGACTCTGACGCAGTGTTGATGAATACAAAAAAGAAAAGACAGAAGTCGCTCCAGTGTAATTCAAAGATAAGCACTAAGCGTCTCAGCGCTCTAAAGGGTGAAGTGCCAGCAGATGGAGACAGTAAACGTAGCTCTGCAGTTGATGATCTCAATTGCCACACAGAACCATCCCAGGTGCTTGCTTTAACTTCGCGCTGTCAAATGTGGTTGCATGTTGCATATGGTGTCTAGCTTGTATTGCTTCCAATTTGGTTAAATTGCATCAAGTTACTTTACACATTATACCTTTGATAATGACATGCCTTCCTGTTTTTGATACATACTACATATGTGTATTAACCATGTTCGTACATCAAACTAATGCTCTTTTGTATCCCTCATCAATCACTTATGATGAGACAGTCACCCCAGTGGGTTACTGTGAGACGCGCTACTCGTTTAAGGAGTGCAGTGTCATCCTCCCCACATGATTCTCAAGAAACTGCAAGGCTAAATGAAGATAGTCAACGTAGCTCTCTAGTTGATGACCGCAATTCCCCCACACCACCATCGCAGGTGCTTGCTCTTACTTGGCAGTGTGATATGTGCTTGCATGTTGCATATGGTGTCTACCTTGTAATGCTTCTAATTAGGGTAAACTGCATCTGCTAAGTTAACACATTATACCTGTGAATATGACATGCCTTCCTATTTTTGGTACATATTACGTCTTTTTATTAACCATGTTCTTACATCAAACTACTTTTCTTGTGTATCCCTCATCAATCACTTCTGACGAGACACCTTCAAGTTGACAGTGTAATATTGGTTGCATCTTGCATATCATTTCAAACATGTATTGCCTCTAATTTGTTGAGGTGCCACTTATAATGAGACACATCTAACTTGGTAGAGTGATTTTGGTTGGATCTTTCATATGGTGTGTAGATTGCATTGCTTCCAATTTGTTGAAATGCCTTCTGCTTAGCGTTTTTCGTACATATTCCATCCTCCTACAATGTGGTTGCCATACATAAAAGTTGTGTTCGTCAGTATCATGCATCAACGAATTTGAAAGTGCAAATTTCATTCCTTTTTTCTTGTGTGTTTACTTGACAAGGCAAAATCTAAAAGGACGAAGGCACGGAATGATGGTGGTCCTCTGGAGCAACCGAAACAGATGATCTCTGCAGATTCTCCTGCTACTCCTACCGCAGTGCAAGTTCCAAATCTCATCTCCCCTACTCCACAACCCCATGTGCTTGCTCTAACATGGCAGTGTGATATCTGGTTGCATGTTGCATATGGTGCTTAGCTTGTATTGCTCCTAATTTGTTAAATTGCATCTCCTTAGCTTACACATTATACATGTGAATATGACACGCCTTCCTGTTTTTGGTACATACTACATCTGCCTATCACACCATGTTCTTACATCAAACTACTGTTCTTGTGTATCCTGCATCTATCGCTTATGATGAGACAGTCACGCCCGTGGGTTAGTATGAGATGTGCTACTCTTATAAAGAGTGCAGTTTCAGACTATCCACATGATTCTCAAGAAACAACAAGCCTAAATGAAGATATTGAATGTAGCTCTGTACTTGAAGACCGCACTTCCCCTACACCACCATCGCAGGTGCTTGCTCTAACTTCGCAGTGTGATATGTGGTTGCATGTTGCATACGGTGTCTAGCTTGTAATGCTTCTAATTAGGGTAAATTGCATCTGCTTAGTTTACACATTATACCTGTGAATATGACATGCCTTCCTATTTTTGGTACACACTACATCTATGTGTTAACCATGTTCTTACATGAAACTACCTCTCTTATGTATCCTGCATCAATCACTTATGATGAGACACCTTTATTCGTTGCATATTGCATATTATTTCTAGCCTGTTGCTATGTATTCCTTCTAATTTGGTCAAATACATTTGTTAGGCCACCCTTTTAATTTGGCAGAGTGATATTGGTTTCATCTTTCATATGGTTTCTAGCTTGCATTGCTTCTAACTAGTTCAAACACCTTGTGCTTAGTTTACACTTTATACATCATACATGTCAATATGTCATGCCATCCTGTTTTTCATACATATTCCATCCTCCTATCATGCAGCTGTCTTACATGAAAGTAGTGTTCGTCAGTATCATGCATCAATGAGTTCCGAAGAGCAAATTTATTCCTTTTTCTTGTGGGTTTGACTTGACAAGGCAAAATCATAAAATAGGAAGGAAAAGAGTAAGGAAGGCGATGATGGTGCTCCTCTGTAGCAACGTAAACGGAGCATCTGTACGGATTCTCCTTGTACTGCTAGTGCATTACAAGTTCCAAGTCTCCGCTCCCCTACTCCACCATCCAAGGTGCTTGCTCTAACTTGGCAGTGTGATATCTGGTTGCATGTTGCATATGGTGTGTAGCTTGTATTGCTCCTAATTAGTGTAAACTGCATCTGCTTAGCTTACACATGATACGTGTGAATATGACACGCTTTCCTGTTTTTGGTACATACTATATCTGTCTATCACAACATGTTCTTACATGAAACTACTCTTCTTGTGTATCCTGCATCAGTCACATATGATGGGACACCTTTAAGTTGGCAGTGTGATATTGGTTTGCGTCTTGAATATGATTTCTAGCATGTAGTGCTTCTAGTTTGATGAATGCCACCTATGACGAGACAGTTTTAACTTGGCAGGGTGATATTGATTGCACCTTCCATATGGTGTCTAGCTTGCAGTGCTTCTAATTTGTTGAAGTGCCTTCTGCTTAGTTACCACATCATAGGTGTGAATATGTCAAGCCGTCCAGTTTTTCGTACATATTCCATCCTCATATCATGACTTTGCCTTTCATGAGAGTAGTGTTCGTCAGTATCATGCATGAATGAGTTCTGAAGAGCAAATTTTATTCCTTTTTCTTGTCGGTTTGACCTCACAATGCAAAATAAATAAAGCGGAAGAAAATTGGTAAGGCATTGGATGATGGTGGTCCTTCCGAGCAACTGAAACGGAGGGTCCCTACAGATTCTACTCCGCCATCCTCCCAACAAGATTCGCAAGACAACGCAAGGCTAGACAGTCAACGTAGCTGTGTAGATGATGAGCACATCTCCCCTACTCCACCATCACAGGTGCTTGCTCTAACTTGGCACTATTATATGTGGTTGCATGTTGTGTATGATGTCTAGCTTGTATTGCTTCTAACTTTGTTGAATTGCATCTGCTTACTTTACACATAATGCCTGTAAATATGACACATGTTCCTGTTTCTAGAACATACTATATCTGATCACACCATGTTCTTACATCAGACTACTGTTCTTGCATATCCCGCATCAGTCACTTATGATAAGGCACCTTTAAGTCGCTACTTTGATATTGGTGGTTCCTTGCATATGATTTCTAGCATGTACCGCTTCTAATTTGTTGAAACGCCAGACAGTTTGAACTTGGCAGAGTGATATTGGTTGCACCTCATATGGTGTCTAGCTTGCAGTGCTTCTAATTTTTTGAAATGCCTTCTACTTAGTTACCACATCATAGGTGTGAATATGTCACGCCGTCCTGTTTTTCGTACGTATTCCATCCTCGTATCATGTGTTTGCCTTTCATCCGAGTAGTGTTCGTCAGTATCATGCATGAATGAGTTCTGAAGAGCGAATTTTATTCCTTTTTCTTATCGGTTTGACTTCACAATGCAAAATCAATACAGCTGAAGGAAATTTTTCCGGCAGTGGATGATGGTGGTCCTTTGGAGCAACTCAAACAGAGGGTCTCTACAGATTCTACTCCGCCATCCTACCAACAAGATTCGCAAGACAACACAAGGATGGACAGTCAACGTAGCTGTGTAGATGATGAGCACATCTCCCGTACTCCACCATCATAGGTGCTTGCTCTAACTTGGCACTATTATATGTGGTTTCATGTTGCGTATGATGTCTAGCTTGTATTGCTTCTAACTTTGTTGAATTGCATCTGCTTACTTTACACATAATGCCTGTGAATATGACACATGTTCCTGTTTCTAGAACATACGTGTAGATGATGAGCACATCTCCCGTACTCCACCATCACAGGTGCTTGCTCTAACGTGGAACTGTTATATGTGGTTGCGTGTTCCGTATGATGTCTAGTTTGTATTGCTTCTGATTTTGTTGAATTGCATCTGTGTAGCTTACAACTTATACCTGCAACGATCACTTACCCATAAGAAATATTTAACTTCGGAGTGTGATGTAGGTTGCATCTTGCATTGTCTTCTAGCTTGTACTGCTTCTAATTTCTTGAAATGGCACTTACGATGAGACACTTTTTACCTGATAGAGTGATAGTGGTTGCATGTTCATATGGTGCCCAGCTTTCATTTCTTCTATTTTTGTTGAAATGCCTTCTGCTTACCGTTTTTCATACATATTCCATCCTCCTATCGTACGTCTGAATATGCAATGCTGTCTTTTTTGTATATAGTCCATCCTCCTATCCTGCGCTTGCCTTACATCAAAGTAGTGTTCGTCTGTATCATGCATCAACCAGTTATGCATAGCTAATTTTATTTATCTTCTTTTGGTTTTGACTTCATAAGGCAATATCAGAAAATAGGAAAAAAAGAGTAAGTTAGGGGATGTTGGTGGTCCTCCGGACCGACGCAAATAGAGACTCTCTAGATTTGCCACTGCTACTGCTAATGAAGTTGAAGTCCCAAGTCTACATGATGAGTTCATCTCCCGTACTCCACCATCGCAGGTGCTTGCTCTAAGTTGACAGTGTGATAATTGGTTTCATGTTGCATATGTTGTCTAGCCTGTATTTCTTCTATTTTGATTAAATTGCACCTGCTGAGTTTATACGTTATACATGTGCATATGACATGCCTTTCTGTGTCTAGAATACACTGCATCTTTCAATCATACCATGTTCTTACATCAAAGTACTACTGTTGTGTATCCCGCATCAGTCACTCATGATTGGACGCTTTTAACATTGCAGTTTGATAGTGGTTGCATCTTGCATTGATTTCTACGTTGTACCGCTTCTAATTTTTCGAAATGCCACTTATGACAAGACACTTTTAACTAGGCAGAGTGACATTGGTTGCATCTTTCATATGGTGTCTAGCTTGCATCACTTCTATTTTCTTGAAAATCCTTCTACTTAGTTTATAATCGTAGCTGTGAATATGTCACGCCGTCCTGTTTTTCTTACATATTCCATCCTCATACGGTTTCTTACATCAAAGTATTGCTTGTTTGTATCATGCATCAATGAGTTATGAAGAGCGATTTTATTCTTTTGTGTTGTGGGTACTGTCGGTGTCAAAACCTACGGATCTCGGGTAGGGGTTCCCGAACTGTACGTCTAAGGTCGATGGTAACAGGAGACAGGGGACACAATGTTTACCCAGGTTCGGGCCCTCTCTATGGAGGTAATACCCTACTTCCTGCTTGATTGATCTTGATGAATATGAGTATTACAAGAGTTGATCTACCACGAGATCGTAATGGCTAAACCCTAGAAGTCTAGCCTGTATGACTATGGTAATGAGTCTCCCCCTTCCGGACTAAGTCCTCCGGTTTATATAGACACCGGGAGGATCTAGGGTTACACAAGGTCGGTTACAAAGAAAGGAATCTACATATCGGGTCGCCAAGCTTGCGTTCTACGCCAAGGAGAGTCCCATCCGGACACGGGTGCAGTCTTCGGTCTTCGTATCTTCACAGCCCATCAGTCCGGCCCATGGGTAACAGGCCGGACGCCCGAGGACCCCTTAGTCCAGGACTCCCTCAGGTACGGCTTGACATGGCAAAGTAAAAAAAGAGCAAGGAAAAGAATATAGTAGGGAATGGTGTTACTCGTCGGGTAAAATGGAAAAGGATCTGCCCTCGAGATTCTGCTGGTACTTATAGTGCAGTAGAAGGTCCAAGTCCACCGGCTAAATCTACAAACACAGTATCACCTGCTCCACGAGCTGCAGCATCCGCCTCAACTGTACCAGCATCTCAACGAGTTACTCGTTCATTTGCTCCGGAACTGGCCAGTTCCCAAGCTGCCTTCACACCTAACACTACTTCCGAAGCACTGCTGACACAACATGACTTGGCAAGATCAGATGAACCTCATGAGCATCAACACCAAGACGGTACCTGACCGAGTCAAGTTGCAGTTGCATGCTCCTTTATATGTACTCTCACAGTTTGATGTGCACTAACACTTTCCATATTCGTTGTTGAACTAGAACCACGGCGCAAGCAGAAACAGACATCAGGGATAATGCTTGGCAGATTAAGAAAATCTAAAGGAGGAAGAATGGAGATCCATTTTGAGGCAGGTTTAAAAAGGCCACATGATGCTACAGAGTCAGCCAAGTTAGTATCAGAGGCAGCCATTGCCGTTAGGTGTCATGCACGTATCCTCCCAACATGGATCCAGTACAGGGATGAGAAAGACAATACCCAGTTTAACACCTTCCTTGACCATTTATCCGTAAGTAATGTTATTCCTCGCAATTTGTAATATTGTCTTGCTCTGTGCCATACTTTCTAGCTTCCTCCTAATAAGACTCACATTCTTTTTTCAACAGATGAGGTTCAAGTTGGATCCAAAAGATGATGCAACTAAACAAGCATGCACTCATGTTTTTCAGTCTGCTCTGCGACAGTATCGGTACCACCTTAGAAAATCTCACTTTGAAGGCAAGGCTAACAATGAAATCGCCCAAACATCTCCAGTGGAATATATTACAGATGAAGACTGGACAACCCTTGTTAAACACTGGTCTGATCCAAAGTATCAGGTAGGGTATATGTATTTGATCAGATCACATAATTAACTTGTATTTATGTATGTGCCTTACAAGTGTATCTTCTTCTAGGCTAACTGTTTGAAGAACAACACCAAACATTCTAAAGTGAAATTCCAACAGACAACAAGATCTCGTAGCTATATTAGACACTGCGAGGCTCTTTTAAATAGCTGCTAGTTCCTTCTTTTTTCTGTGCCATATTATCGTATCTATATTGACTTGTTCCAAATACAGAGGAAAACCCGTGCGGACCAAAAAGAACCTGAACCGAATGCAGTGCAAATCTCCAAGGATTGCCACACCAGCAAGATGAAGGGAAAGAGCACACCAGTTCAGGCCGCTGTTGTAAGTCCTTACTCCTCCCGCCTTTGAACTGATTGGTACTGTGATGTGTTCATTTAACTGCTTGGTTTGCAGCCAATGTTAGTTACTTTGTTCACTTTTATACATAGTTGTCTTGACGTATCATTTCACCTTACATGGTTTAAAAGAGATGAAGGATATTCTTTTGGTCTTGATCTATAATCTAGTTGTGATGTTCACGTGCGCACACAATGATACAATAGCCTGTTTGTTTTATATCTGTTTGCCCATGATATGAATGATGTCATACTATGTTCATCCTACTTTAAACCATGTCTCTTTATCCTTAGATGTCAACGAATGTGAGGAAATAGACAATATAGTAGGCATGATACATGGACATATGTTCCGAAAGTGATTTTATTATGTAGTTGGCACTACAATACATGCTAATGTATTATAGTAGTTCACAAAAATAAGTTATGTATAAACGTGAAACCTACTTTGTTTGTTTTTATCTCATTAGTAACTTATCTTGTACACTAATCTACAAGTTCAAACTTTCAGCAAGCTATGGAACAAATGATTGAACAGCCACAACCACCTGAAGGTGACATGGCTACCACAGGCACAATGTCACCTCTTGCTGCAGTGCATCAGTATCTCTCCACTAACAGTGCAAAAAGCACCTTCCTGCATGATTCTGGGTTGGTTGTCAAGGTAACCTCGTCCAAATCGCCTACTGAACAAAATCTTCCGGCTAGACAGAGTGATATATCTGTGCTCCAGACGCAAGTCCAATCCCTAATTGACGTTGTGTCGGAAACAAGAATAGTGGTTGACAAATGTCATGAAGATATGAATGGTTTTGAAACCAGACTATCAGACATTTGCTTCATTGTTCAAGAGCAATGGTGGAAAAAGGGGAAGATCATGCTGCTCCATCAGATTCTACAGCCTGAAACATTAGCACTCAGGTCAAATGATCTATGCTTCTATACATCTGATGGTGCTTTTATCTGCAAGGACTGTAAACTTTATGCGAATAGGCCATTTGTTGTATGGTTGGAATATATTTTGTTGTGATACAACATTTATAATGCTGCCAAAGGTTGCAGTAATTATGACGCTATTTTTGTATAGTGTAGGTTTATCTTAGTAATGTATTCGGCCGAAAGCTTCGTAGGAGCCCAACATGCCAACATTCGTCGGGTCCATTCCAATTGGGCTAAAAACGATTCTGGGCCGAAATTTGCATGTAGCCCACTAAAAATATCTGGGCCTAAATCAGCATAAGCTTTCATATTTTTCTGGTAGGCCCGTGCCCATAGTGGGCCTTTAACATGCCTAAACATAATTTGGGCCCTCAGTAATAATAGGCCGTTTATAGGTGTAAATATCTCGAGCCCATAAAACACATGGGCCTTTAATAGGCCGAAAGTAAGATTGGGCCCTGATTGTGCCAAATAACCCACTGGTCTTAGGAGGCCGAAATGGTGGCCCATTTACAATGCGGGTCTTCCACTGGCCGAAATTCAGACATGCCGTAAATGCGCCGACCTACTACATGGGCCTTTAACATGCCGGAAGTTTGGTCAGGCTTGATTAGTGTCATTTTATATGGGCCGTTAGTAGGCCCGATGTGGCGTTGGGCCACATACACTACAAAAAAAATACACTTCCGTGATGATACGTGTTTGTCATAGTAGGTCACGTTTTCTGTCATGCATGTACATCCATGAAAAATTTATGACAGAATCAAGATAGTCATACCTGTGCTGTCGTAGAAGTGTTCCATGACATTACCAAAATCACGGAAGTGTCCACTTCCATGACGTTAATCGCGCGTCATGTGCTTTCGTCAAGGGTGACCGACACGTGGCATCCACCGTAACGGAACGCCGTTAAGCTATCGGGTCCGGTTTTGGCTCCGATAACCCGTTAACAGCCCCGACCAATGGGGATTTTCCATGTGTAAAATCATCATTGGCTGGAGGAAACACGTGTCAGCTCCGTGTTGGCATAGGTGTCACTCATCCAATGGCCGAGATGCGCCTATGATATGTTAACACGTGGACCGGCCCAAAAGTGGCCCATAAAGTTTAAATGGGCCGGCCCAACTAAAGGCCCACAAGATTTTGTGGACCATAATGGGCCGGCCCAGCTAAAGGCCCACAAGATTTTGCGGGCCATAATGGGCCGGCCCAGGTAAAGGCCCAAAAGATTTTTGCGAGCCATAATGGGCGGCCCAGGTGAAGGCCCACAAGATTTTTGTGGACCATAATGGGCCGGCCCAGCTAAAGGCCCACGATATTTTGCCGACATTAATGAGCTGGCCCAGCTGTAGGCCCACAAGATTTTGAGGACCCTAGTAGGCCGGCCCATTAACTAGCTGCCATGTTTTGGGCCAAATGCCGGCCCATATTTGATCCGGTCCATTAATGGCCTGCCACGTTCTGGCCTAATAATGGCCCATATGAGATCCGGCCCGTTAAAAGCCTACCACGTTCTGGGCCAAATTACGGCCCATATCAGGTCCGGCCTTTAAGAGGATTGGGCTAAATTATGGCCCATATCAGATTCGGCCCATCAACTGGACGCTATGCTTTTAGGCCCAGTTGCTAAAGGCCCATTTAGTAATTCGGCCTAATATTAGTTTCGGCCTGTTAAGGGCCTGTTTAACATTTCGGCCCTATATTAATTTCGTCCTGTTAAAAGCCCGTCATATAGTTGGGCCTAACTACGGCCCGGTTTGCATCCGGCCTGCTCACAGCCGATAATCTGATTGGGCCATACAAGGACCGAGACAATTTTGGCCTGTTATAAGCCCATGATTTGATTGGCACATTCATGGGCCAGGGTCTATTTCGGCCTGTTGCCGGCCCGTGAGCTGTTCGGCACGTTTCAGGCCCAACCTACTTTTCAGGCTCCTAAAGGCCCATTGAGTTTTCTTGGGAAAATAGGGCCGGCGGTTTACTCGGCCTATTAAAGGCCCGAATCTACTAGTGGGCCAGTTTACATTTAGGCCTATTAACGGACCAAGATGACAGGGCCCATGATGCGGATCATACATGGTGATTTGCATGACGGCCTGATTATGTACCGTAATTTTATGGTTTGGCCGGTTTACTGCGAAGACAGGATATATATACAGTAAAATAACTGCAGCATCATGAATAAGAAAAAAACCTAGACTATACAATAAAGAAATTACGACATATTACATCCACTGGGCATCAAAGTTCGCCACTATGATAATAAAGCACAAGCAGTCAGCAGATTACATACACTGGGCATCAAAGATCGCCACCAGTGCAACTAAACACGTCGACAAAATAATATACAAAACCGACAACACTTCAATAGAGTTCAAGAAAGGTTAGCCCTGCTCGGGAGCTGCAGCGCAGGCAGCTGAGCAAGCTGGTGAGACTGCACTTGTTTGACACTTATATCCTCCTCACTCTGAAAGATAAACAAGCAGACAGATGACAAGTTTTGCACATATAAGTATCAGTGCTGACAATTCATCACATTTCTTACTAACGAATAAAGTGACACAGTTTAAAATAGCATTAACACAATATGGTATTGTTCAAGTCAAGACATGGCAGGAAATGACATTGTGAAGGAGTTGGCAGCTTCACGACACCACTGGATTACAGATCAAGAACTCAGAAGTATCAATGGTTAGTGTGCTGTCAATTTATCCCATTTCAGATTGGCAAAAGAAGATCACTTGCTCTGTATAGTTTAATTTACATGGTATGAAGAAGGAACTTGGTTGTACAACTGAAAACTTAAATTGAGAAGGAGAAACTTTTGTTTATGAACTACATAATAAACTTTAAACATGCAATTTAATGCAAACACCAAAAATAAACAGCTGTTGCAGTCATGCCTAACCAAATATACACAACAAAGTTTGAAAGCTTGAGAAGGACAAACTTACATTATCGGTGAAGGCAGGCTCTATAAAGCCCTTGTCCATGCTGATGGGGGGGCAATTCAAGAAGTTTACCACATAATCTTCTTCATAAGCATTGCCTTTATTCTACATTTTGTTAAGAGTAAATATAGATGTGACAATATAAGAAAAAATGGAGAATATTTAAGATAAGATGAAGAGTGATGCTACATAACCAAGTAGCTATAAATGTAAGTACAACGATACAGGCAAAAGGTACAGCCAAGAGCAATGCAGAGCTAAACTTCTTCAGTACCATCGGTGTTATCCAACCTTATGGTAAGAGTAAATATAGATCTTATGTGTAGAAAATGGAGGGCAAAGGAAAATAAGCTGCAGAGTGATGGTAGATGAACAACTACCTGTCAATATAAGTACATTGATAAAGGACAGCAGGTACTTACAAGAAAAATGCAGAGCTAAAAAATGTCATTGGCATTGGATATATTCTACACTAATGTAACCATTCATACAGATCAGATAATTTGGAGCGAACAATTGATAAGCAAGCTATCATGCATACTGCTGTCACATAATGAACCAGGTATGTATGCAAGTATAGTGATACAGGACAACAGGTACTAACAAGAGCAAAGCAGCGGGTAGCATATTTGCGATATCCTGTCGTTCTTTTCAAACCGGAATTCTTTTTCGAGCAGATTTCCTGCAAAAAAGATCCGTAAGGCACATGCGGAAAAGTAGAAGTTCAAATTGTCATGCGATATCATAGACAATACCTTATCCTCGGAACGAGACCAGTGCATAACAAGGTTTTTCCATTCAATGTCTTCTAAATTTAGCACAGGAGACTTCACCAGAAATTCGTTTATAGAGTTGCCATCAAAGTGTGATTTCCTCAGGTAACACAAATACTGCTGCAATGCTTCCTTGAAAAGCGCAAGCAAGCTTTGCTCATCATGACCATCCAGATTGACCCTCGCCTACTTACAACAATGTAATGTAAATCATTGATGTGTTCAATCAGCAGAAAACAGGAAAATAATCACCATGAATAATAGCACTTACACGTAAGTGGGACAGGAAGATGTGAAAATGGTGTTTGTCTTCACTATAATCTTCTCATGATGGGAATTTATGCACGTAGTCCCTAACAACAGTAAAAGCATTGTCTTTTAAACTTGGAATACCTGGAATGGGGTTCCAATCTGTAGGAATTGGTCGTCTATGCAGTTGGGATAGGTCTTCGGCCAGTGGACTTGCTGTACTTTTTGCTGGAGTGGGATTTTTCTGTGGTACGGCTGGTGCTATGGCAACTGAAATCGGCATACCTTTTGCTGGAGTGCAGGTCCTGTGTGGTGCGGCTAGTGGTGTGGACAGTGAAGTATGGGTACAGTCTGCGTGAGTCGGTCCTACGTTTTGTGTCACTGGTTGTACAGCCAATATAAGTGGGGTGCTGTCTGATTTCTCCGGCACAAGCACATTTTTCAAGGACTTTGCTGGTGCTCCTTCAGGTTCAGCAATCACCCTCTTCCTTTTTGATGTCTGATGCACAAGAACAACATTTGAGTGGAAAAACATGGTATGATGACAGATGGAATATGTATTGATAATGGGTGGGCATGGCATCTCGACATATATGATGAGTAAACCAAGCAGATGGCGGTGCAACAAAGTAGAAGAAATGCAAGACAACATATGCAAGATACGCGCAATCAATAAAACCTTGCCAAATTAGAACAAGCACCTTGATGGGCGAACAGGACAGGCCATCTGCCTTTGACTCCTCGAGGTTAGAATAGTAATTAGGATCATATTCTGAACAAGAATCAACAGGTGGTGAGCGTACAAGTTTCATTGCATCCAGAATGGCACTCAATGCCTTGGTGCCAACTTTGTAAGTCATTGCGGTGTTTAGCTTCAAGAGTGGACTGCTGCTAGTGCGACACAAAGCAGCTACACAGATCATAGTGTAGATATAACGGGAAAACCGTAAGCATTAGAGTAAAATCGGCAAAGTGGAACTTGTTGGAATATATGTGCTAGTATTGCCGGTACGGCTAGAAAGGCTTCGGATACCAGCTCTCTTCAACTGAAGGTGCGGTACTGTTAATATCAGTGTAACTCTCAAAGGCGACACAACTCCCCGCATTTCCTTGCTATTCTTATAGGATTCAAGTGGGCAGGCCACTACAAATCCTATTCCCATGTTTACAAAATCCTACGAATCAAAGAGGCCCGACGAGTTCAAAGTGTCCATTCCAACCGACCGTATAGACCTCTACACTGCAAATGTCCCTGCTCATATTCACTACAAGGAACATACTGTACTACTATCATACTCCCTCCATTCCAAATTTAAGTCTTGGTAGAGATTTCCACTATGGATCACATACAGATGTATCCAGATACATTTTAGAGTGTAGATTCACTCATTTTGCTCCATATGTAGTCCATGGTGGAATCTATACAAAGACTTGTATTTAGGAACGGAGAGAGTACTTATTAAAGAAGAACGGAAGAGGAACATGGTAAAGAAGAGCAAGCAGATTTTGGATAATAAAATGTTCGTTGCGTAGTGCCCACACATGATGAACCATAGCGCATTAAGAAAGCAACTCCCTGCGGTCTCTCTATATGTGGTGCACATGCTTTTTCAAAAGTAAAGTAGGAACATTAGCTGACCAATTAAATGTTATCCGTTTTAGTAATATCAGCATCATATCAGATTTGTACTTGAGCAACAAGTTTGGAATTATGAGTGGCACGTTGTTTAGCTTGATGGATTCAGGACCAGTGCTAAGCAGGTACGATGATGGTACTGAATATAAAGGCATGTCTGCATTTGGGTCAGTTGACCATTTCAGGCGGTTGGATGAAGATCCTACGTCTCCTAACCCTTCTTCTTCCTCGTCTCTGATTCTTCCCATACAGAACACCGCACGGGCCGCCGGCCGGACCATCAGCCCCCACCGCCTGTTTCCTCCGCCACCCCCACCCCCACCCCCGCCCCCACCCGCGTCGAGTTTTCTTCGTTCGGCGAGGCCCCACCACCGCCCCCCAACCAAAGTCCCCACCCGAGCCCCTTCGTTCGCATCGGTGAACTCCGGCGAGCTCTAAAAAATCAACTAACCCAATTTTGAAATTTAGTCTACTGTGATTTAACTAGTCTGGAATATAAAAGGGGAAAACCATAAGCATTGGGAGTATAGTGTTGAGCGTGCCATGGCGGATCTGAAGGTGCAAACCAGACAAAGGCAACTTCACAACCAATGTTTGCTCTCAACTAGCAAGTAAGTGATGGACAAGAAATCAGAGTAAAGTAGTGGCGATCTATTTTCTTGCTGCGATAAATAAGTTGAACAGATACGAAAGAGTACCGCCTCTGGTGCGGCGCCGTGTATGCATTTGCTGAGAATTTGACGGTGCTGCGGTAGCGATGGCTGTCGGCGTCGTGGAAGCATATCTAGGAGGGTAGACGGTGGCGGTGGGGCGCGGTGGACGAGACGGTCGTAGGAGCGGCGCCGACAAGGTGGACGACGACGGGGATGAAGCAAGAGGACGGGATGCAAGGATCCCGGTCCGAAGCCGTGGATGAGAGAGGTCGATCTCTTGTAATGGACGACGGCGTCGGGGTATCAGCTCCGGCATGGTGGAGGAGAACGGCGGTGGATGGGGTAGCGGACGGAGGAGGCTGGGGTGGAGAGGGTGTTTTGGCGCCCACGGAGTACGAATGGGGAAATGGAGGTGCAGAGGAAGGGGGGAACCATGTCTTCAGGGCGCGCTTGTCTCAAATGCGAGGAAATTTACAAACTTAGCCCCCATTTCAAATTTCCTACATCACAGCAATATTAGTTGGTTGGGTATAGGACGGTAATCTCGCATACACCGAATATTTGCCGACGAGAGTTTGTTTTTGGCGCCCACCATGTATGAATCGGGGAGGGAGTCAATTTCGGCCGAGGACACACTATGTTTTGGCGCCCACCGTGTATGAATCCGGGTGAGAGGCGCTTATGTCACGTTTGAGTGAAATTACAAACCTACCCCTATTGAAACCTATAGAAATCGAGCAGATAGGCTTTGCTTGGCAGGGATAGGCAGTAGTAATTTCCATCTCGCAGATTTTGGTTTCGGGCGGTTACTGCGACTTTCCCCGCTTCGTTCAAATTTTGCAGTGTGCACGTTTACCGTGCCAACTCAATTTTCGATTGGAATAAAATTCTATATACATCATTTTTTTATATATACTTTCAAAAGCACAACAAAGAATTCTGCTCCTTTATATGTATAATATGATTTACAAATACAATGATCTCAGAATCACAAGGTTGAATTCAAAAAATTAAACCAAATTATGTTCTACTAAAATGTATGGATCAGTAATATCTACATATTAAATAACATAGATGCGCGTGAATTCATATGAGTATGCATGTTTGATAGATCAATTTTGGTTCGAGTATGGATTACATGTAGCATCATCTCGAATTCAAATATTTGAATCCCTTCTATGTTCACTCCTTTCATGCCCATCTCTCTCGCATGCATGCTCCTTCATGTAGCTATCACTCTCTTTTCTCCAGCTCACCCGCATGCTCACTTCATGTTTCTCCTATCCTCGCAAACATGGTCTCTCGACATCTCCCTTGAGAAGTGTCACACTCTCCCTATCATTATACATTACACGGTATTCATTATCTCTCACGTCTCTACCGTTCTCTCGTATCACTAGGTACCTAAGATTTCTTTTTCACCGCCACACACACAGTCTCCACTCGTCTTTCAGTTTGTGTTTCTCTCTATGGGATTCTCTCACACACCCTATATGTCTCTAGATATGAATCATACCACTAAAATTACTCTCTCTCTCTCTCTCCTGTAGACACAACATTTGTTGCGGTCTCCTTTTCGTCTCCATCCCAGACTGACATTATTCATTTGTTTACCGATCAGACAAACTCCCCCTCTCTCTCTCACACACACACAACTCCTGCTTCCACTCCCCTTCCCGACTACCGTCTCTCTCTCTCACACACAAAACTCTCGCTTTCACACCCCCGACTCGTATTTCTCTCACAAACATTTATCGACTAGCCTCTAGATAGGTTTATACACCCGCACACTCGTGCTTCCACTATAGCATACATGTATCTCTCCCGCTCCTTGTATCTATGTAGATTTTTCTTCCCTTCTTGAGACACGCCCTCTCGATCGTGCACACACACTATCGCCTCATTTTAAGCTGATACCTCTCGCACACACACTCTTTGTGTCTTTGTCACACATGCACTCCGTCCTCCTCCTCTCTCCCTCTCTCTCTCACACAGACATGGGCTTTTTGCAACAACTAGCAAGATGCCCATGCGTTGCACGGAACATGAAGATGCATTTGTATGAGTTGTTTATCTTGTGGGAGAAAAGGATGAACAAGGGAAGGCCTTATTTGCAAGTGTGGAGAGGGGTGTGGGTATCTTTTTGCAAAATTGCCATAGTTTCCTTCCTATCCGTCAGATATAGATCGGATGGCCTATATTGCAGGATGGCAGGCACACGATCATCACCGACTATGCTTTTTATAAGAGTAGGGATAAAAACAGAGTTGGTGATGATGGTGGGCCTGCCATCCTGCAATGTAGGCCGTCCGATTTATATCTGACGGATAGGAACGGAACTATGGCAATTTACCCGCACTCCTCTCCACATTTGCAGATAAAGCCTTCCCTCGTTCATCCTTTTCTCCCACAAGATCTTGATGTTCCGTGCAACGCACGGGCATCTTGCTAGTAAGAGTAGAAATTAGACATATACCACTTCTCGAATCTTGAAACCAACAACATTCCTCCCTTATCTCATCAAAATTGCCAAAGGAATATATTTTGAGTGAAACATAACATTTTTTAGTGATATACGTATTTCAAAACTAGACTTTTTTTCTATCAAATCGGTGAATATGTATTAATCTACTCTGATCGTGTGGCAACGCATTGGCACATTGCTAGTAGTTATTATAATTTTTTGGACACCAGACAAACGGAGGAGTAAATATACTAAGAGAAGAGGCGCACGCATGCAGTCGGTCTCTTGCTGTTTCGCACACATGAGTGTTACGTAAAGGCAACGTTAACAAATAAACCCTAAAACCCTAGGTGCACGATTGCTGCATTCGCGGGTACCGAGTACGTGGTGGAGCGCACCTTTGTAGGAATAGTCAGCTCGTGTGATAATTTGATCCGTAGGAGTTGATGGTCGGGACCACAGGTGAACGACTTGGAGGCGGTGGCTCGCCAGTTGCCACAGATCGAGTAGCCATGTTTAAAATATAGTTTTTTAGCGGGGTTAAGAGTTCCGATTTTCAATGGCACGTTATAAGTAGTAGTTTTTAGAACGATTGGTATGGAGCGAAAATGGAATTCATAGTACTACGTACCTCCTTGGCGTATGGTTGTATGGGTTTATGTTGCGAGATGTTGAACCTGGTAGTTCTAGGGCAAATACTATGTTTAGATTTAGATGTTGGTTTTCAGTAATGAAAATCGGAAGGGGGAAACCCTTCTTTGATTAAAAAAAACTACTACCTCCGTTCTGGTTTACTAGTCCCCATCGTTTTTTGGGTCAAAGTTTGTCCATGAATTTTACTTGTAAAATGTGACTAGAAAACGAGATTTTGTTATACGCAAACAAAAAAGGACTGGAGGGAGTGATTGCTCTGACACGGACGCGACCTCTCATAGCGCAGGCATTGAATCGGCGCGCTGGCCAAGAGGGTCCCACTCGCTGCAGGCCCGGCTGAACACGCCTCCTCGCCGCATGCAACGGGCTTCAGACTGCCCCGCCTGCCTTCATTGAATCCGCGCGTGTGCCGGCAATACGTCCTTTCGCGAGCCGGCCGGCATTTTGGAACACAAAAAGTGACCAAAATATAATTAATTATGCATGGTCTTGACTTGTTATGCTCGCACTGGTAGCAGGAACTAGAGGTTTTTCTTTATTCATAACTCTCCTCAATTTTTTTTGGCTTTGAAGTGAATCATGGTTGTGGACATTATGTATGAATGTGGAGATATCTGTGAACATGAGTTTGATGTGGAAGTTGAACTTGGAATGTCGGGCTTGCGCGTGAACTATACCATGTCCAATGCTTCGTCTGTTATTGTTTGGAAAGTAATTGCTGTTATTACATGACCCAAAAAAATATATTTTGTGCCACATCAGTAGATGCACGAACATCACAACAGGCATGCTGACTGGATAAACATTTGAACCTAGCTACTATGAAGGAAATTTTGTATTGACAACAATTTTAGATACCAGGAGACGCCTAGCCTGCTCTGCCTCTGCTAGCTTATTTCTGGCTTCTTCCATCTCTTCTTTGGCATGGGTGAAGAGAGCATCTAATTGCTCTTTTTGCTTCTTCAGGAACTTAGCTACATTCTCAAGGGCTGCTGCACGCTTTCTTTCAGCCTTTACTAGAGCCACGAGGACACAAACAGCTGACTACTGCACCTGGCTTGTGTGTAATCCAGCATCATCTGGGAATTTGCATCTTGCGTCTAATCCGGCATCATTAGGGAACTGGCACCTTGTGTGTAATCCAGCCTCATTTTGGAAACATGATCTCGAGGTTGACCATACTTCCCTCCTCGCAGGAACTGCATCCTGACATGAAGTTACTTCTTTTTTAGATAATTACTCAGAGCAACCCAGATCCATTTAGTAGAAGCCAGATAAACAGAACTGGGAGAAGTGAATTCAAAAGGAAAAAAATATAAAAAAAGACTACAAGGTGAGAACACCCACTTCCTACATCAAGCTAAAAATGAAAGCATTAGGACGATTAAGACTCTTCTTATGACACATCGAAGAACACGAGGCTTAAGAGAAACAGAAACTACAACATATACACATCAAAGAACACGAGGCTAAACGAAAGTAATTGAAAGGGTGCTACTTACCAAAGCTCGTTTTACAGGTTTGGTGCAGCTCCTCTTTAACTTGCCATGTTCCTTGAAGATGTCCCCAATATCCCATGTTTGGTCTTCATTGCTCCTCTGCATGTTCGCACTCGTGGTTTTAAAATCTCAACATGGCAAGAAAAATATACTACTAGTAATACTCGCGCATCTTGTGGGCAACATTAAAGCTCTCGTCTGCCATGTTAGAGCATCTCCCACAGGATCGCAACGCGTGGCGCTTTAAAAAAGCGTTTACAGTGCTGAGATCGAGAAGTAGAGATAGAGAGTAGAGGACAATTCTCAGCATAGATAGATAAAAAAATAGATTATTCAACTACTCCTCGTCGTCCGACTCCTCCTCGGTGATTTCCTCCTCCGATGTCTGACTGTAGGCGTGAAGATACCGATCATCGTCGGATTCCCTGGGCGACGCTGCTCCTAGCCTCATGTTGAATTGAGTGTCCGCTTTTCTCCTACGCTTGTCCTCGCGATAGGCGTCTCGCTCCGACCTCCTCTTATCCCTCTCCGCCCTCCTTTGCTCGTAGAACTCGCGCCCTTTGATGATGTCCTGTGGGAAGCATTGGTGCCACAGCGCCATGGCTTCCTTGTCCATCTCGGTGATGCTGAGACGGTGCTCCCGCCTCCGGTTGTCGCGACGATCCTTGTCGGTGATAAGCCGCGGCAGAGGCGCGAGCTGCTGTGCCCGCTCCCGCGTTGGCACGTTGGGGAAGTTCAATGTTCTATGAGGCCACCGGAGGCGCCACGCCGCCGCGTCATACGCGCGGGCGGCCTTGTTGGCGGTGTCGAAATTTCCAAGGCCGAGGAGCATCCCGCGGAACCGGATCTCGGCGGAGAAGCCGCCTGAGGGGCGCGCGCGGACGCCGCGGTATCCCCAACATTCCCTGCGACGCGGCGACATGGTGGCGCGGCGACGGCGAGGCAAGAAAGAGCGGGGAGAGAGCAGTGGCGAGGCACAGAGCGGGGAGAGAGAGAGAGCGGTGGCAAGGCACAGAGCGGTGGGAGGGCGTTGGATTTTATAAAGCGCGCCGGACGCCGCACGCCAAAACTAGCACACGCCTGACCGCTTTTTCCCCCGCGCGCGCAATCCTTTCCCGACGTCTCTGCTATCTCTACTCTCCTCTCTACTATTATATGTATTTTATATTTAATATTTATCTCTACTTCTCTACTCTCTATTTTTTCTCTACTTTTTCCCACTGTTATAAAAAACAGAGTTGGTAATGATGGTGTTCTTGCCATCCTGCAATATAGGCCATCCGATTTATATACGACGGATAGGAAGGAAACCGTGGCAATTTTGCAAAAAGATACCCACACCCCTCTCTGCATTTGCAAATAAGGCATTCCCTCGTTCATCCCTTTCTCCCACAAGATAAACTACTCATACAAATGCATCTTGATGCGTGCAACGCATGGGCATCTTGCTAGTTCTAAAAAACTATCCATCATTTGCCACACTACTGGTTGCAGATGAAATACCTACCCAAGCACAGCGCGATACAGGAGTGACGCACAATTACAAGCTGATATTCTGTTGGACAATGGAGGCTATAACCAATTACTTTTACGGGAACAATAGCACCCAGGAAATTTGAAGGGTAGGTATGAACAAAATTGGAACTGCACATGTACTGCTAAGTGATTCAATAAACACATTACCAATCGAGGAGAAGAACGATGGTCGCGGCGGTCTCTGTGAGTCATGGTCGGCAACGAGAGTCAGTTCATTGTCCACGACGGTGGTGCTTCTGCGCTTGGCGTCGGCTTCCGGGAAGCAGATCCGAGACCGTGGAAGATGGTGTCGTGGAAGAGGCTCCGTGTACGACGACGACGGTGGACCGGCTCCAGTGCGGCGTACGAGGTCGTCGATGAGGCAGATGCGCTGCGGTGGATGAGTGCGCCAATCTAGAAGGGGAGGAGCACGAAGGCTGTGGTGCCGTGGAGAAGTCTATTTTGCGGTGGGGATAGAAAATGGGGAGTATTCAGGTGTACTACTCTGGGTGCCGGGGTGGGGTTGGCTGGGTAGGGTGAACTAGAAGTTACGAAAACAGCCCCTACCAACCGTCATCCATAGGCCTGTTCCGAAGGCTATGATGGTAACTTCCCACTGCTCGAATCAGGGTCACGGGAGATTTTCCCGCCGACCTCAAAATTTTGTGACACTGAACTCCCCGTGTGGCGTGTTGGGTGATTCGGCTAAGCAACTAGCGAGTAGTACTAGTAAACTCTGCATATTAGGTTTGACCGAAGTCAAACTTCCTAAAGTTTGACCAAGTTTATAGAAAAATATAAACATTTACCATAACAGATATGTATGATGTGAAAGTACATTCAATTATGAATCTAATTGTATTTATTTGTTATTGTATATGTTAATATTTTTTGTTATAAACTTTCTGAGAGTTTACAAAACTTGACTTTGACCAATGCTAATACGCAGACTTAAATAAAAACAGAGGGTGTACACATTTGTTTTCTTAGTATGTAGTGAATTAATCATTTGTTGAAATTGTGAAATAAATATATTAGGCTACTGACTTCGAATGTAATGGTCTATACAATTCAATAGTTACAATCATTGTCGAATTCCAAGATGTATACGAGGTCTATAGTACTTCACAACATGCTCAAACTCGCATAATCCCAGTCAAATGACAATCAAAATGCATTTCATAGTTATTACTTTGTAGGATGCAACAAAACCAACAATAACTCTACATCACCCATTATAAAAGCAACATTTTGAACATATCCCAATGTGTGAATGAAACGTGCAGAGAGAGCTTGCGAAGATGGAGCAGATAGGGCAGGAAAGATTGTATGTATGTGGACGAGAGAGTAGGAGACAAACCTAACGAAACAGAGAGAGGGAGATAGAGAGAGAAAGAGAGAGGAAGAAGTTAGGTCTGTGAGAAAGATGGATACATGTAATATACGTGAGATGCATGTGCATCTGGATTCTGTACACGTGGAAGGAGAAGAGACAACATGTTTGATGAGAGAGCTGGAAAAACATGGATGAGAGGGGAAGGATCTCGTGGGTTGAGGGATTGATAAGTTTGTGCAGGGGAGAGAGGGATTGGTAATTTTGTGTGAGAGAGAGAGGGTGGGGAGAGGAGTCAGTCAGCCGTCGTCACATCATCCTGCTTCCAAATGTCCCCGCATTCTCTAGCGCAGTGTGGTCGCCGTCTTTGATCTCCTCGATGCCCTCTTTGAAGATTGAGGTGTTGTGCATGCTGGGGTGCATAGAAGCGCAAGCGAGAGTGGTCGGCATATAACCTTGGACGGGGATGAATTGTGTGCTCGGGGGAGGGGGTGTGTGTGTGTTGTGGGCTGTCTCTGTGTGTGTGTGTCAGATATTGAGTGAAAACAAACCTAAGGAGAGAAATGTGTGTGTATGTGACGGAAATCTACTTGCTAAACAAGGTATTCACGAAGAGATTGTGCGTGCGAGATAGAGAGCGATGTGCGGGCCTTGAGGTGGGCAGGGGCCGGGTGAGGGTGTCAAAATGTGCGCGTTGATGCATGTGTTACATGCGATCGTTCGAGGGACGGAAGAATCGAGAGAGTTGGTTGTTGTGTTACGGATGCTCCTCTCTCTCTCACACACACACACACAAGTAAAATAGAAGACTATTCTCTCATGTATACACAACGTATCGGCATCTGTCTATGTCTCACTCATGCATGATCATTTGCACATTCACACCTCTCTATGTCTCTATCACACGCACACCGTCTCCACATTGCCCTTCCACCACAACACACATATGGACACATACACACGTTCTCTCCCAGTCACACACACTTTGGGGATGTTTGGTTCTAGGCCTAACCATGCCACACTTTGTCACACAATGTTGCCACACTTGCCTAAAGTTAGTTCTTCAAAATGAGAGCCACAAGTTGGCAAGCCTAAGGGAATCTTGCCACACTTTTTGAATGTATGTGATGTGGGGCCCTAATGTGGCTTGCCTAAGGTGTGGCTTGAACCAAACATCCACCCAAGTTGGTCAAACTTTCCTAACCTTAGGTGTGGCAACCTTAGGAAAACTTAGTCTCAAACCAAACAACCCCTTTGGACGCCAAAGTTTGGCAAAAGTTGGCAAAAAATTGTCTCTATGACAAGTGGGCCATAGGGGCAATAAAGTGTGGCAAGCCAAAGTGTGGCAAAAACCAAACACATGCCAAGTAAACTGTGGCTGCCAAATTTTGGCTTGGCAAACGGTGGCTGGGAACCAAACAACCCCAAAATCAGTATTAAAAAAACTAGGGCGCACCTAAAACGTCCAAATCCAAATAAACACGAACTGGAGCTAAATTCAAATATATGGAAATATTGTAGCGTCAAGAACTTTTCCCGAAAAAAGTTGGGTAATATTCGGGGATTGTTTTCACACACACAAAAAGGTTTGGTGGATGTCCTTCGAGCGCGACATGGTGACGCACCGTTCGATCGACCGCGCGGCCGCGGTTCACGCGCTTGCTTAGGATTCCGTATCGTGGCTGTGGTAACTAATAAAAGCACTGCCTAAGTCTAATGTTTACGTGTACTAGTACGGTTTTCTTTTAAGTTTGACCAACCCTATATAAAACTAAACTAAGCTCCCATACGCGCACTCATCAATATGCCGCCGCCGCCGTTGCGCATGCCAGCACCCGCCTACTCCGGCTAACAATTTCTCGCCCATCACTGCCGTGTCGCCACCAAGACGAAGGCTCGCCCGCTCACGTTGTCTACAGTCCCTCCTCGCGATGCCGCCGCGCTGCCAAGCATGCGAGCAGCTGGTGGAGTCGCGTCTATGCACGCAGCGTACAAAGAGGAGGACGAGCGCGTGCTCCAGCACGCCGGCGAGGAGGAACTAGCGTGTCATTGTCGTCTCCGCCCGCGCGGAGGAGGCGCGCATGCTGGTTGTCGTGGCGGAAGCCGGTCGCGCGCGCGTCGAGCCTGCAAACCGGGTGCGGACGCGGAATCTACCTTCGAGACCTTGAATGCCACGTGGATCCTGCAATCTGAAGGAGCAATTTGGGTCAGTCGACTCTTGTGAGCCATTTGATGCAACATGGATGGCTAGAAGGGCTTCTTCAACCTCCGAAATAGATGCACGGTTCATCTTCTCAGCCCGCCACACGCCTAACCGCCTACCGCCGCCGTCGCACCCTCCCCTGAACCGCCTGCCACCACCATGCTCCCCCCACCCCTGCCATCCGTTTAACCCCGGGCACGATCCATTTTATTTTCGGCGAACTGCATTCCGCACCCAACACTCATAAGATAGATCATGGGCACCCTGCCGTCTTCTTCCTTCACTCCGTCGAACTTCTTTCACAAATCGACTGACCCAAATTATACTACTAGTACGAATGTATTAACTACAGTAGGAACACGAAGATACGAGCAGTAGTACCAACTGCAAGAAGAACAGTAGTAAGACATAGTACTAGTACTACTGTACGCACTAAAGAGTTCAAATAACGAGAAAGAACATAAACATAGTTCTGCTGGGGCCTCAGCACAACACACCCTTGAAAATAAACTAAGCAACTAGTCCGCTTGACACTGCAGTAGAACCAGCATGAGCGACAGCACTGCGACCTACTCGGAGTCCGAGTCCACGTCCTCGACTTCGTCCTCGTCCCTCTTCCTCTTCCTCTTCGCCGACGCTTCTTTGCTTGAACCGGACACTGGGCTCTGCTTCTTCATCCAACCCTTGTAGATATTTAAACAAAGGTAGGCATCCATTGTTGCGTACAGGATGTGATCTTCATCTAATGTCTTCGACTCCCATGCATGATGAAACTTGTGGTGAGGTTTCTTCAGTTTAGCGTACGAACGATCAATCATGGCTGCTGCCAGGGTCAGCATTGAAGGCTGAGAGGAGGACACCAGGCTTGCCTTCTGGAGATCGAAGGGCTGGCCTACAACGAGGCCTATCCGACCCAGGATTTCCTTGTCATTCTTAAAGTCTATAGTAACGAATTTGACTCGGCCGCCCTTGAGGAACTTCTTAAATTCCTCGCACTCAACGTCAGCATGGCATATGTGGTAGACCAAGAATAAGTCATGCACGCAAACCTGGATCACGGCGAGCTTCTTCTTCCCTGCCTCCTTTAGTTTCTTCTCGCTTCCCAGGACTGTGGTGTACTCAACATCTAGCCCAGCGACCCACTCATCATTTGAGTTTCCAAGCATGCGTTTGAAGCAAGCAAGGCATTCTTTCACCGTTGCGGAAGAACGGGTGTAGATGACGTCGAACTCATCGTCGGTGATGGTTCTAACATTGTACTCACCGCCGATCATGGAGATTTGGGACGCCATGGATTTGGGACGAGGGTTAGGATTAGTGGAACTGCCGTAATGTGAAAGGATGGGACGACTGGGAGCGAACTGTTGTAAGGTACTATACTAGTAGAAGACGGGGACGAGTAGGGCGTGCGAACGGCGTGGGGTTGCTGGCTTGCCCGATGGATAAACGGCTGCAAGCCCCCAAAGAGTTCTCGAGAACTATGCAGGACCCACTAGATGTCATGTCTACTAGACCCATATCGTAGGCCTGACGGTATAGCTTCTGCCTGTTCACACGCCATGCCGGCGCATGGGTAACTTCACTTAATTCCGTCAACCGTCGTGCCTCCCACGACCCTCGCCTCCCTCGCGCGGTCGTGCCCTTTGAGACTTCGACCGGCTATAAATGAGCAATTTTTTTGCCTACTCCGCATGCATGATACTCCCTCTGGTCCTGTTTACTTCCGTCAACCGTTTGCAAAGTGTTTGACCAAATTTATACTAAAAATATCAATATCTACAATACTGATTATAATGAGTATAAGAACTACTATTAGATGAGTTAGATGAGTTAAAGATTCTAATCCTGAACTAACCCTGAAGTAACTCTAGCGAAAGAGGTGTTTGGATGATAGGGTTAGATGGAGCGCGGATACGGCGAGGTGCCTTCATGGGCGGTGTGAGAGGGAGGGAGGGAGGGAGGGAGAGGACGAGAAGCTTCGAGCAAGTGGGGAGGGATCTGCTGCGGGGAGAGCAAGAGAAAAATGTGTTTTTTAGTGTCCCGAGAAGAACTACTCCCTCCGTCTAGGTGTGTAAGTCACCTTACGAAAACCAAATAATCTCAAAACACTTAGGCACCGTACATTAACTCCCTCCTCGTTTCTTGTTTTGTGACATATCAACCAATAAGAGATGTGGGCCGTGCATGCTTTCAATGACTTGAGACTGCCAAACATGACATGCAGTGGTTAGTTCATTGCATGCAATGCTATTAATTAGCAAAAAGTCATTAAGTTTTCTCGTTTTCGTCTCTGCCTTGGTCGCGGTGCACAACGTAAGATGACTTACACACCTAGACGGAGGGAGTAACCCAAATAAGCACCTCTTGGGTGGTTAGATTTTTTTGGGTTAGTTGAGTTCAAACTAACCCAAACTAACTCTAACACATGGATCCAAACAGGGCCAAGGTTAGCTATTAGAGTACTACTACCTCCCTTCTAGTTTAAAGGGCTCGATTCAAAAATTTCACCTACTCTTAGCAAGATAGAGGCGGTGGAATAGTTTTTGTAGTTCTTCACAAAAAAATGTGTTTACCAATGCATGCATGAACACTAGTTACTCTAACCCCCCTCTCTTCTTTAATTCTTTGCCACATCAGCATGTTTGCTATTCCCGTGTGCATGATACCAGCTGAGATACCACCATTATGGCTAGCCTTATCATCACATGCAATAATTTAGTGCACCTTGAAATATGAACATGTGTGGGGCGTGTATGTTTTTAAGGACTTGAGACTATACCTAGCCTGGCATGCAAGATGAGACTTATTATGCACCGTTCCCCATACCTGCAGGAAGCCCGTTCGTCTCCAAATCTTTTCTTCTCCATGTGTAGAAACAATATGCTTGTCAGACTCTCCTTCTCCCTCCGGCGGTCCCACCACTCCACCCCGTGTGGAAAAAATCTGCATGCATGACTCTCCTCCCCCTGCGCTCATCCAATCCATTGTGACCAGCAATATTTCCACCCCTTCCCTCCCCCGTAATTTACTCCAACAAATATGCCCACGTAGTTGTTACCTAACTGCAGGTGCATTGGGTCACTGACATATGGGCCCAACAGGGGTCTGGCCCACATGTCAGTGACGCAAGTGGACCTGCAGTTAAGTCGGTGCAGCTCAGTCCATATCTTACGTAGGTGTGCCATTGCTCGCAATAAATACTGCGCCTCCCACGACATCGCTATCTCCTCCCCCTCATGTTCACGTTCATCGCTATCTCCTCCCCCTCCCTCTCACGTCGACCACCATGGCATCGCCCCTCCCAAGCCCTAGGCGCCCCTCGCTGCATCGCGCGGACGGTCACGCGCCGCCGTTCCGTTCCTCGCCGCCACTAGGCGAGGAGGACGCATCGGCGTTCCGCTCCTCGCCGCGACGCGACGCGTCGCCATTCCGTTCCTTGCCGCCACTAGTCGAGGAGGATGCATCGGCATTCCGCTCCTCGCCGCGACGCGTCAAGGTGGACGCGTCGGTGTTCCCAATCTCGCCAGCACGCACGTCAGAGGATGCATCGGCTCCCCGCTACAAGGAGAACGCCGCGCCGCCCGCCGAGCCCCCCACCCTTGAGGAGCTTTGGAAAGAAATGGATGTCTCCTTGTGGGAGTCTTTGCCTCCAGCAGAGCGCGCCAAAATAGAGGCGGAGAAGAAGGCCGAGGAAGAGAAGCGCACTGCGGAACAAGCTGCCTGGGAGGCCTATGTCGCGTCCGAGAGAGTCAGGCAATTAGCTCTTTGGCAGAAGGCTCCTGCGAGGGCGGTGAGGGTGGAGGAGGACGCCCGTGCCGACGCCCTGAGTGCAGTCGGGCCCAAGCGCCTCATCTATGCTTGGCGGTACGTGGACCGGGTGCACGCTTCCAGCGAGGAGGAGTACCTGTTGGCGCCGGATCACCACACCGGTGAGATCGCGCTTGCCCGCCGGCAAGCCGCCAAGCAACACCTCGCGAGTTGCGAGGCTGAGGAAGAGGCGTTGTGTCGGCGCTCTGGGAAACGGCCGCGCACTAGGGCACTCGTGGCGTGCCACAAGCTCTCCTGCGAGTACCGTGGCTTTTAGTAGGAGTAAAATTTTTGTTTCGTAAGGCGATCTCATTAGTTTTGGGACGCAAATGATAAATCCCGAACGTTCAGGAATTATTAGCGTCCTTAATTAAGTATGTAAAAGGGAAAGTTTAGAAACCTTGTGTATTCATACGCATTTTGCAACTACGTGCATATATCACAAACTTTACTATATACTATCGCACTACACGTCTCTCTCTATATATGCTTGCAGACTGTGCTACTCCCTCCGTCCAGGTCAATAAGTCATCTTTGGTTGTGCACTGTGACCAAGAAGGAGGGAAGACTTATACAGCTAGACGGAGGGAGTACTACTATTACTTATGTACGTGCAAATGCACGTTTTAACATTACGATGCGGTTTTTGTAAAAGTAGAAAAACAACACTAGTCAAGCTTGTGAAACGATTCCATGCAAAACAAATGCAAAAATTCTCGTTTGATTGTTTACTTTTAGCTTCCTTCTCTGTGGTTATTTCTCTGTCGTACTTTGTATGGAGTATCTCACTGGTCGGAAAGGGATGCAAATTCCCAAACTGCTTCCTACACCCTGTATCGAATTTTTTGCCTAACAAGTTGTGCCGTGCAATTGGAATTCCAACTTGAGTACTACTACCAGTAGGTGTACCAGGGGCCAGTTCTTTTGGCTTCTAGATTAGTAATCCCATAACCACTACCTCCGCCCCGGTTTATTGGTCCCCATTGTAATCTGTGTCAAATTTTGATCATAAATTTAACTAATGAAATGTTAGTGCATGTCACATGCACTAACATTTTATCAGTTAAACCTTTGGTCAAAATTTAGCACAAATTGCAATGGTGAGGAATAAACCGGGACATAGGTACTACTAGTAGTAGTTTAGAAGCCCAAATAAATGAGTGAGGCGCCTTAATGTTACTCTCCACTATGACTAGTCTTATGGGAAAAGCTGGGGAAGCCGCCAAAAGAATTGGCCCTAGGAGTAGTAGCTAGGGATACTAGGAGTAGTAGCCAGGGATCGAGTGTGCGAGATAAACCGGAGAAAGTAAATGCAGAGAGATGAAATGCAAAAGAGACAGAGGGATGTCATGGTTGCTTGTCCGTTTATTTTACCAGGCCACTTATTACTGGGAGTGGTTGGGTTTTGTGATATGACGGCTTTACTACCGCACCACGAGCGGGGTGAGACTCCCGTGCAGCGCTGCCCTCTACACTAGTACTACTACATCAGTCGTGGTTTATCCCCCATTGAATTTGACTGAAGATTTAACTGACAAAATGTTAGTGCATCTCAACAAAAACAATACCGTTGGATTCATATTTGAACATAGTTTTCAATGATATAATTTTAGGTGACATGCATCATCATTTATCGTACTATATATAATGTTAGTTCAATTTTTGGTCGTACTAATCTATAGTAAGGTGCCCGTGCGTTGCACAGAAGAGTGAAATGCATTGATCGGGGAGTTGTTTATTTTGACAAAGGATGTGGGGGTCATCTCATGTGTAACGGGTATCGATAGGTTTGTTCAGATATTATTTTCATCTCTAGAGCTCACAAACATCTGGGTGAAATAGATAAAAAAGTATCTTTTGCAAACAAAAGCGTTCAACTGTTCAACCTGCATCCAAAACTTGTGAAGAAATAACTCTTTTTGTGCTTTGCAGGAAATGATCTTCAAGAATTAGTTTTTGAGTATCCATTGTTATACATGTTGGCTACGGATGACATGGCACTTTCTTATAGTCAATAGTTGGCTATACTATTTAAGTATTAACCATGCCCTTATACACCTAGGCGGAGGGATTAAATGAGAATGACTTGGAAGGGGCAGAGGATATGTAAGAAAATGGTTCATCATAAGTCTTTCACCAGTACTGTAGTAAAAATTCATACATGGAAGATTCTAGACTAAACCATAAATGGATACACTTTTATTCATGCGCGATACTCCAATAGAGCAAGATCATGCATGGAAGTCTCCACATGCTTAGACAGTGGATTACATTGAGCAAAGACTAATGATCAACATTTAACTTGATAATGCAGATGTCCAGGTGAACCTCCTTGGAGTCCCCGTGCACATTGTTGGGGGTCAAATAATACCGTGTGTCTTCCATGTCCACATCGGCGGGAAGGTCCCAGCTCAGCAGAGTCAAAGTCAGCTTGGCGTAGCCAGTGTCGCCGCCCATGTACCTCCGAGGGGTAGTAATAGTGAGCACGCACCCGTACATCAGCCTCGTGTCAGTGTCAGCGTCGGTGGCGTCGCCCCTGACGCACACTACAGAGATATGGTGGCGGCCTGCGTGGGCCTCGCCGGTGGCCACGATCAAGAGGAAGACGCTGCCGTCCTCCTCCGAGACTAGCAGGCGGCGCTGATCCTCCAGCGACTCCGGCACGATGAACGGGTAGCACGTCTCGTACTTGTTGTTCTTCGCCAAGGGCCAGTAGTGATTGCTGCACGCCTGCGTCAGGTGATGCACGATGTCCGCTGGCGAGCCCCAAAATGGCATTGGTCACTCATAGCAGTAGACGAAGGGCTCCTTGGAGGCATCGACCAGACCGTCCATGAAACAGGAGTGGCTGTAGGGGACGTTCCGCCAGTTGAATATATGAGCAAGTTACTACGAGATTTACTACAAAATAAATCATGACGGCTATAACAGATATTAAACTAATCATGCGGACTAGCATAGTAGATGAATAGATCGAATCTAGGACACATACTAGAAACATGAATTCTACCACGATTTCAAACAGGAAGGACAGAAACACATATGGTGCAACGGGAGCAGCACCATTGGCGTTGAGGTTGTCGCCCATGTCATTGAGGAAGAGGTTGCCGAGGTCGGGGAAGAAGTCGTCGTCGGTGAAGTAGTCGCTACTAGCTGCGCGAGAGTGCACTCCCCAAATTTCAACAGCGCCCGCCGAATGGAGCGCAGGAGGGAGTGGCTGTAGGGGACATTGCGGCCGCCGAATGGAGCGCAGGAGTAGCCCACGAAGCAGTACATGGTGCTCCTCCCTAGTCTCTTATCTTATCTTTGTCTCTACTACTCTTCTTTGTTTTTTATAATATACTAGTTGTAGTTGTCAAATCGAATAGTACTGTGCCGTCCACTGCACGCCCGGCTGAACACACCTCCTCGCCTCCATCAAACCCCTCCATTAAACCCGCATGCAAACCGAGAAACCTACTCCGGCCCGCGGGAGTAAATTTGCCGGTTGCCATTGGAGAATAATAGAGTCACGTCCAATCCATTTGAGTTAATTGCATGTATGATTCTCCCTCTATAAAAAGTTAATTGCACCCTTAATCTTGTATTCTAAGTACTCTGTGGGTTCCACTGTCAGTACCGTGTACATGACTTGCAGGCTGGCTACAGATTCGTACAGAAAGTTAAAAAGAAACAAATCCATGACTTGCAGGATTGGAGTTAGCACCGATGGCGGGTCGTAGTCGTTCCACGCTCGGGCATTGAAGTTTATAACTATTTTAGATTAGAACATACTACTCCTCCGGTGCTAGTAGTAGAGCAGAGTCCTACTCCACTACTACTCTACTCAAGCAAGTTAGGGCATAGTAGCAGGTACTGTAGGGAGTACCAGTACTGTGATCACTCAAGCAAGTTGTCTGACTTCGATATGACCCTATGCTGCTGGTATGTGTCTCGTAAGTCAAACGGCGTGCTCTAGTCATCATCACCTGTCCACTTCCCGCAGCACATATTCGCTTCTCCATCTTTGTCCGCTCTTCCATCCCCGCTAAGGCGCCTCCCCCCTCGTCCAATCTTCCATCCCTGCTAAGGCGCCTCCCCCCTCGTCCGAAACCCAAGCACTAACAATGGCAGAACCGAGCAGCGTCCGCTGAAAGAGTGGCTGGAATTCACTCCCCACAGAGGTAATCAAGCTCATTGTTTCGCGTGTGGACAATCTCAGTACCATGCCGCTCGCCGCGTGCTCGTCGGGGCTGTACTGTTTACTCAAAGCCTTCAGGCCGGAGCTTTTTAAGCCAGCTCCTTGCTTGCTTATGCCGCCTGATCTTCAAAAACGGCGTGTCACGCAGCATAACGATCGTCGGGTGGAGAGCATCAACACCCTTGACTGCGATCCGATCCCCGTCACCCTCAACTACATTAACGGTATGTATTGGGTCAGCATGAACACGTCTTGGATGGTGCTCGTCGACGGTCGCGACAGCTGGATGCTCGTGGAGTTCTACACCCGACGATTGATCCCCTTTCTTCGATTAACACTGCACTGCTTTGGCACCGCGGCCCAGAATACTCGGAATCTTACAGTAGCCAACATGATACCAAGTTTGATTTGCTCAAGGTTGTAATCTACCAAGTGCCCACAAGATCTGCGAATTATAAAGACTTCAGGCTAATTGCGTTCTTCAACCCTGGTCTCGCCTATCTGATAGGTCACTGCGGTAAGTGGATAAATCTGCACGTCCATCGCAGGATCAAACATCCTCCATGGTTCTCTGATGCCATTGAACATAAGGGCTTCATTTATGCTGTCGGCTCCTTCTATGGCTGGACGTATTGCTAGCCTACTCCAGTCATCGCTACAAACGGCTGTTATAATAGTATGTTACTTTCCTATGACATCATGATGGCTTGCTTATATTACTGTCAACATTTACTGAGAAAATATTCATGCTCATAACATGCTGTTCTTAAGATTGACTACATCAAGAGCCCTTTTTTATTTGACTCCAACTTTGTTTTGAGGGTTATTTGACTCCAACTTGATATGATGTTGTAGGCCGCCTGGAGTCCCTACCCTTCCTAATCCCAGAACCTTTCAAAGAAAAGCGGCATGGCAGTTGCAGGTGGTTCTTGGCTTGATCAGACGACGGCGAACGATTGATGATCGTTCGCACGTACCGGACGTGTTGTTTCGCGGAATACAATTACAGTCACTACAAGGTCTTTGAGCAGGATCCCAGCTTCTCTGGGCCTTCAGGAATTTTTGACTGGAGGTTGGTAAGTAGCCTTGGTACACGCTCTCTGTTTGTCGGACTGAATTATCTGATTAACCAGGAGATAACCGATGGCAAGGATCATGATGGCAGCGCAGTTTCGTTCATCAGGCAAAACTGTGTGTACATAGCGTACCATGCGTCTCTGCATGTACCATACCTTGATATGTGCCGCCACGCTCTACAGTCCAAAGTAGGAGAGAGGGTCGCAAGTATCAGACTTCGACCTGCTCGCTAGAGTTTCCCCCATCAGGCACCCATCTGGTTCAAGCCGTCAGCCAATCTCCATAGCTTAATAAATAGTAACGTCTAACTGAGCCAGTTAGTTAGATGCGTAAACTTGGTGTAGTAGGATCTTTATTTAGTTTGATGCATACACTTGTTCTTTTTTGGTAGCCCTTTTGTAATGATGGCTGATGTTTGGTTTGGAAGAGAGAGCTGCGTCTTCACTCTTCTGGCCTGCTTACTGCTTCTGTTGCACCCCCAGCTCGGGTTGTTGTTGCTGCTGTTTTCAATGTACAATCAATAGTATATTTCGTCTGTTGGTTGAATAAATTTGTTGTTAGAACGACAAACACAATGTTTTGGAAGTCGTTGCACAGTTCGATCTTTTAGTGACCCGTACCATATGTAGCACATACTATTTTTCGTACGGAACACATTTTCCACTTGTTGATAACATGCATCCCACTGATGAAGGCCCAATAGAGAAGCCCATAATTAACTGGAAGGGAGGCTCTCACATGAATCCGGCCCAGGTACATGGTCATGGTCCCCTAAACATAAATAAGTAAATAAATAAATAAAGCTAAATGCTCATGCACCAGTTCTTTAAATTCATGATTTAATAGGAGGATATTATTTCCTATGATAGTGTCGTTATATTCAGTCGATATTATTCTTCGGCAAAGATAGCGACCAGTCTTCTTTCTCCCAGCATTTTCTTCCTGCAACCAGCGGACCCGTGCAAATCGTAGTCAACGTCATAAATAGATCCGGTCCATTTTTATTTTTCAATAAGAATGTCCAACCCAGCCTAGCACATTGGCGACAACACTTTATCCTCCGCCTTGGTGCGCTCGCCGCGGCGCCGCCGTCCGGCCCTGTCAACATAGTTTTTTCGAAGCAGTCCCTGTCAACATAGTGAATCGGGAGAGGACTATAGTTGTGAGTATGACAGTACGGACCCACCAGGTTCACTCCCGAACACAAGGAAGCGCCTCTTTTACTACTCAGATGTACCCCTTGTTTTTTACTCTAATCCACCCTGCTGATATCTGGGACCCACATCATTTTCAACGTATAGTCAATTAACAACAGAATTGCACAACTTTTTTTAGTAGTAATTCGGAGGAGCAGGCTATAAAATGGGTTGTGCGGTCTCTGTGGCCCGTCTAACAACATGACCAGCCCAGCAGTTTTTTCTTTGGGAAAATAGGTAGCCCAGTATTTCTTTTTGAAGAATACCCAAGCTAGGCCTATTTGTTTTCTTCGACTTACTGGGCTGCAAATCTTTCAAGACGAGGAGGGATGCATTCCGGCCTGGCCAAAGAGTATGGTCAGTGTCTGTTAAAAGTAATATCAAAAGGGGTTGAAAATTCCAAAAAAAATTATAGCAAATGGGATATTAGTTTCTTTTTTTGTTTTTGTTCTTCACTGATATCTTATACGTATTTCATTGGATTTAACATGACATAGTACTAATTTATTTTTAAATTTGTTTTAGTATGCCTACTAATTTTTGGATTAAGAATATTTTGTTCCTGAGCAAAAATTTGTGAATTTTCAAAATTTCCCACATATTTAGTTAATTTTTTAACCCTGGTACTGACCAGAAAATGGGCAACAATTCTAAAAATGGAAACCGAGTTGCAATAAATTCCATATGAATTAGAAAATGAGTAAAAATTATAAAAATAATAGCAAATGGGCTTTACACGCCACAGATTTCGAGGCTGACTTGTTGACGCAAGGCTTTGTCAGTCAACACACGATTCTAGCAGCACTGACTGTTGGATGTCCATCCAACGGCCGACGTGTTTCTTCAATCTCTGATCTTCCTGCTCCAGGCGCCTAAACTAGCGCCGGCGGGACTGCCTGCTCCCTCCTCTTGTGGCCCGCTGTGATGCCGCACAGGCTTCCCCGGCCCACCCTACTCCCTCCGCTGGCCTAGCCGCACGCAATCAACTGCCTCCTTATTACGCGAAAAAATGATTCCTCCCACTGACATCTGGGGCGCACAGGTTGGGAGGCTGACCTGTGGGCCTACTAAGTTGACGCGTACGCAGGGCTTGTCAACTTAGTCAACAAACGATTCTAGCAGCAGTAACCGTTGGATTTGAATCAAACGGTCCTGCTGCTTCTTCAATCACTGCTCTTCTTGCACCAGCCGCCCAAACCAGCGCCGGCGAGACCGCCTGCTCCTGCCTCCAGTGGCCGGCTATGTTGCCGTTGAGGCCTCATCGCCCCCTACTACTCCCACCGCTAGCAAGGCCCTGCGGCGACAGCAGCCTCACACTGTAGCCGAACCAGTGAACCCTCGTACTCCTCTCCGCGTGGGCATCCACTACCGCGTCTTCCCTGGCTCTGCGTCGTCCCCTTCCTAGGCCTCTCCGTCGTCCACCACCTTGGTGCTCTCGGCACGGCATGGTTAATGTGGTCAATGACCGACTTCCATCGGAAAAGTACTGTACGTGGAGAGGCTGATAGCTGGGTCCACGACCACAACCCAGTTTTTTGTGATTTGCCAAGTAAGTCGCTTTGTCAGGCCTGTTGGGCTGCAAATCTTTCAAGACAAGGAGAGCTTTCATTCGGCTGGCGGAGAAAATGGCCTATCAGTAATGAGAAATGGGTTGTACATTTTTAAAACACATCAAACCGGCAATTAGTTTCAAATTTCTTTTTTTCATTTCGAGATTTTAAATTGCATTGATTTTTATGCGTGGACAATTTTTTGGATTTTATATTGATATATATTTATTTTTAAAATCAGTTTGAACGTGACTCAAAATTTCGGGATTAAAAACAGTTCGGACCGCACCGAAATATGCAAAATTTCGTATAATTTTTTAACTGTGGCCACAATATGGGCTGTAATGCTAACAAAAAGAATATGGGCTCCAAAAAAACCTTAAGAATTAGCAAATGGGCTGTAAATTATTAGAAATAATGGCAGATGGGTTGTATAATGTTTTCCACAGATTTGAGGCTTTCCTAAAAAAAGGTTGACGCACAAGCAGTGACTGTTGGATGTCGTGCTTCTTCAATCTCTGCTCTTCCTGCTCCAGCCGCTCAAACAAGCGCTGGCGGGACTGCCTGCTCTGTCCTCCCCGCGGCCGGCTATGCTGCCGCGCAGGCCTCACCGCCCCATCGTACTCCCATCGCTGGCCTAGCCATCCCTCTGCTCACCCACACCTGCTGTTATTCTCCGGCGACGGCAGACGAACCAGTAAACCCTCGTACAGTCGTACTCCCCTCCGCGTGGGAAATAACTGCCGAGTCTTCCCTGGCTCCGTGTCATTCCCTTCCAAGGCCTCGCCGTCATCCACCGCCCTAGTGCTCTCGGCGCGGCCTGGTCAACGTGTTCAACGACCGACATGCATCTGAAGTGGACTGTACGTGGAGAAGCTGACAGCTGGGTCCACGGCCGCACGCAAGGAAATGCCTCCTTATTACGCGCAAAATAATGATTCCTCCACCAGACATCTGGGACCCACCGAAATGGCCTCTGTATTTCACGAAAAAAACATTACCACCGCTGACAGCTCGGACCCACCAGCTATATCTTCGCACGCAAGGAAGTGCCTCCTTATTACGCACAAAAAAATGAATACTCCCCCTGCTAGCTGGGACCCAGTATAGTGGGAGGCTGACTTGTGGGCCTACTAAGTTGACGGGGACGGAGGGCTTTGTCAACTTAGTCAATATGCACGATTATAGCTCCAATGACCGTACGATGTCCATCGAACGGCCGTAGTGCTTCTTCAACCTCTGGTCTTCTTGCTCCAGCCGCCCAAACCAGCGCCGGTCATGCCTCGTGCTCCCGCCTCTCGTGGCCGGCTGCGATGCCGCGGAGGCATCACCGCCCCCTACAACTCCCACCACTGGCCAGGCCATCCCTCTACTCACCCACACCCCCTGTTATTCTGCGGCGATGGCAGCCTCACACCGCAGCCGAACCAGTGAACCCTCGTACTCCTCTCCGCGTGGGCATCCACTGCCGCGTCTTCCCTGGATCCGTGCTGTCCCCTTCCTAGGCCTCGCCGTCGTCTACCGCCTTGGTGCTCTCGGCACGGCGTGGTCAATGTGGTCAACGACCGACTTCCATCGGAAGAGTACTGTACGTGGAGAGGCTGATAGCCGGGTCCACGGCCGCAGAAAGGAAGTGCCTCCTTATTACGCGCAAAATAATTATTCCTCCACCTGATAGCGGGGACCACCGGACGGGCCACCGTATTTCGCAAAAAAACATTTCCCCCTGACAGCTGGGACCCACCAGCTACATCTTCGTACGCAAGGAAGTGCGTCCAGGCAAAAAAAACGATTCACCCACCTGACTGCTGGGACCCACCAGCTACATCTTCGCAGGCAAGGAAGTGCGTGACAGTCGGGACCCACCTGGTCGAAGCGTACGTGGCGTTGTCATTCTGGTCGCGAACGTGTACGTACATACTGGTCGATGTAGAGGCGCGCACGTGTCGTAGTAGAGGCGCGCACGTAGCATGTACACGTACGTACAACGGCCAGTGTGCAAGAAAGAAAATACGGCCACGTACGTACATACGGGCATGGTCTTGAACGCCTACTCGGGCATACATACGGCCAGGGCTCGTGTACATGGCTGGGTCGGAACGGAGAAACAGCGTCATCGTCGTGTTCATGGGGAGACAACCGTCTGGGTCGGAACGGAATGCGTAGTCATGTTCATCGGGAGGGCTTGGACGGAACAGCCGATGGAAATGAGGCCTGGCGTACCGCAGAACGGAGGAAACGGCCTTGTGTTTGACCGGCCACGTTCGAAACAGGATCCTGTTCATCGAGAGGGGTCTGGCGTACCGCAAAATAGAGGAAACGGACCTCCTACGGTCGAAACGGGGGTCCTGTTGATCGGGAGGGGTGTGGCGTACTGCAAAACAGAGGAAACAGACTTGTGTTGGAGCGCTATGGTCGAAACGGGGGTCCTGTTCATCGGGAGGGGTGTGGCGTACCGCAAAACGGGACTCCACGGGATACTGTTCATCTCCACCGTCGACCCCCTCCAGCCTCCACGGGCTACTGTTCATCCATCGTCGACCTCCTCTAGCCTCCACCTGCGACTGTTCATCCACGGGCTCCTGTTCATCCAGCCTCCACCGCGCGCTACTCCATCGGCTACTGTTCAACCAGCCCTCTCCATGGGCTCCTGTTCAACCACCCCTCCACGGGCTATTGTTCATCCAGCCCTCCACCGTCTACTGTTCATCCTGCCCTCCACAGGGTGGTCCTGTTCATGCAGCCCTCCACGGGGTCCTCTTCATCCAGCCCCAACCGGCTCGATCGATCAGGGTCCTGTTCATCCAGAGGAAACACCACGGGGTCCTATTCATCCACCCCCACCAGGAACTGTTCATCCAAACCCCCCCAGCAACGCTCACTGTTCATCCAGAGGCAGCATCGATCGGCTTCAGTTAGCAGCAGTAGCGAAGGAATCGCTCGATCAGGTTCAGTTAACAGCCATCGATCGATCGCTCGGGTTCAGTAATGCGTAGCCTGCAGTACAATTGCTCGGGTTCAGTTAGAGCCCAACGCCTCGCACCCACACGCGTGCGTGTACGAGAGAAACGCGCATCGCTCGGCCCCGACCACCCACCGTAACCGGGAACACCCCGATATTTTCCTCGCCCTCGCTTCTACCACGGTTTTTTCCGTCATGGACGGCCCAAAGAATGTCATGCAGCTGTGTCTCCGGCCCGCCCAGGACGAAAAGCTCATTTTATGTCATGATTTTTTGTCATAGAAGTAGGACCCCACCACATCTATGATGATACCGTGTTTTGTCACAATTATTGTCATAGTAGTGTTATAAGTATGACATAATTTTTTTCGTTCGGCCCAAAATGTCACGGCTCTTTTTTTAGTGATATGGCCCATGGATTTCGTCCGACGTTAACAGGCCAAAAGTCACAACAGGCTGAAAGTGGCCCAAATCTATAATGGGCCTCTAACAGGCCGAATGTCAGACATGGCCGAATATGACCCATATCCTTCCCGGACGTTTATGGGCCGAAAGTTTCAATGGCCTATAAATGGGCCTAAATGAAGCAGGACCTTTAACAATCCGGAAACACACCGGGCCGTAATTCAGCCCAAATACTTAGCGGACTATTAACGGGCCAGAAGTGACCATGGGCCGCGAGGATGACAAGTTTAGGACGGACCGATTTGACACTAGCCGTACGGGCCTTAACTGAGAATGTTGGGCCTTTTGCTAGGCCGGCCCATTATGGTCCACAAAATCTTGTGGGCCTTTAGCTGGGCCGGCCCATTATGCTCCGCTAAATATCGTGGGCCTTTAGTTGGGCCAGCCCATTTAATTTTTACGGGCCACTTTTGGGCCGGTCCACGTGTCAACGTATCATAGGTGCATCTCGCCCATTGGATGAGTGACACCTGTGCCAACGTGGTGCTGACACGTGGTTCTGTCAGCCAATGAGAATTTTACACGTGGAAAATCGGTATTGCTCGTGGCTGTTAGCGGGTTATCGGATACAAAATCGGACCCAATAGCTTAACGGCGTCCCGTTACGGTGGATGCCACGTGTCGGTCACCCTTGACGAAAGCACTTCTTAGACGCGCGATTTATCGTCATGGAAGTGGACAATTCCGTGATGATAATTTTGGTAATGTCATGGAACACTTCTACGACAGCACATGTATGACTATCTTGATTCTGTCATAAAATCGTCATGGATGTACATGCATGATTGAAACGGTGACCTACTGTGACAAACACGTATCATCACGGAAGTGTTTTTTTTGTAGTGGAAGGGCCTATCTTTTACTTTCATGTATTTACTTTTATGCAAAGAGTCAAAGTTTTGCTCTCTATTCCTTTTTATTTTTCTCTTTTGGCAAGCATCATGTGGTGAGGAAAGATCTAGGCACACATATCAGTTGGATGTGGATAGCATGAGTTATGATTGTTGACATCACCCTTGAGGTGAGTATGTTGGGAGGCAAAACTATAAGCCCCTATCTTTCTATGTGTCCGGTTGAAACATTTTGCTCATGTGTATGCGCTAAGTGTTAGCAATCATAGAAGATTATATGATGGTTGAGTATGTGGACTTGCCTAAAGGCTCCGATACATGACCCTTCCTAAAAAGATGATGAATTGTAGTTGCAAAATTGACTGAGAACATAGTTTGTTGGTTTCCAATAGAGTTTTTGCTTTATACTTTGATGTTGTGATGAATTGTTACTTACTCATGACAAGTCTATGATAAAAGTTTTACGTTAAAGTTTGTTGTTGTTATAATAATATACATGATGCTTCTATGTCCGTATTTTGTTTTTATCGACACCTCTCTCTCTAAGCATGTGGACATGTTTTTCGATTTTGGTTTTCGCTTGAGGACAAGCGAGGTCTAAGCTTGGGGGAGTTGATACATCCATTTTGCATCCTACTATTATTTATGATGTTTTTATCCATAATAATGCTTTTTGGAGTAATTCTAATGCCTTTTTTTTCATAATATGCAAGGTACACACAAAGAGGGAGAATTTCGGCAACTGGAAATCCGGACCTTAAAAAGCTACATCAGCCTACCTATTCTGCACAACTCCAAATGAGCTGAAACTTCACGAGGAATTTTTATGGAATAAATAAGAAATACTGGAGCAAATAACTACTAGAGGAGGGCCACCTAGTGAGCACAAAACACCAGGGCGCGCCTGGCCCCCCAAGCGCGCCCTGGTGGGTTGTGCTCAGCCCAGCCCACCTCCGGTGCCCATCTTCTGGTATATAAGTCATTTTGACCTAGAAAAAATAAGGAGAGGACTTTCGAGATGGAGTGCCGCTGTCTCGAGGCGGAACTTGGACAGGAGCACTTTTGCCCTCCGGCGGAGCGATTCCGCCGGGGGAACTTCCCTCCCGGAGGGGGGAAATCATCGTCATCATCATCACCAACAACTCTCCCATCTTGGGGAGGGCAATCTCCATCAACATCTTCAGCAGCACCATCTCCTCTCAAACCCTAGTTAATCTCTTGTGTTCAACCTGTGTACCGGAACTATAGATTGGTGCTTGTGGGTGACTAGTAGTGTTGATTACATCTTGTAGTTGATTACTATATGGTTTATTTGGTGGAAGATTATATGTTCAGATCCATTATGCTATTTAATACCCCTCTGATCTTGAGCATTTTTATCACTTGTGAGTAGTTACTTTTGTTCTTGAGGTCACGGGAGAAATCATGTTGCAAGTAATCATGTGAACTTGATATGTGTTTGATATTTTGATAGTATGTATGTTGTGATCCCCTTAGTGGTGTCATGTGAATGTTGACTACATGACACTTCAACATATTTGGGCCTAAGGGAATGCATTTTGGAGTAGTTATTAGATGATGGGTTGCGAGAGTGACAGAAGCTTAAACCCTAGTTTATGCGCTATTGGATCCGATTGGATCCAAAAGTTTAATGCTATGGTTAGAATTTATTCTTAATACTTTTCTCGTAGTTGCGGACGCTTGCGAGGGGGTTAATCATAAGTAGGAGGTTAGTTCAAGTAAGAACAACACCTATGCACCGGTCCACCCACATATCAAATTATCAAAGTAGCTGATACGTCTCCGTTCTATCTATAATTTTTTATTGTTTCATGGCAATATTCTACAACTTTGATATACTTTTGGCAACTTTTTATACTATTTTTGGGACTAACATATTGATCCAGTGCCCAGTGCCAGTTCCTGTTTGTTGCAAGTTTTATGTTTTGCAGTAACCCAATATCAAACAGAATCCAAACGGGATAAAAACAGACGGAGCTTATTTTTGGAATATTTGGAAAATTCCGGAAGAAAAATCCATGCGAGACGATGCCCGAGGTGGCCAGAAGGCAGGGGGCGCACCTGCCCCCCCTGGGCGCGCCCCTGACCCTCGTGGGCCACCCATAAGGCGGTTGATGCCCTTCTTCGGCCGCAAGAAAGCTAATTTTTGGTAAAAAATCACGGCGAAGTTTTCAGTCCAATCGGAGTTACGGATCTCCATATATATACGAAACGGTGAAAGGGCAGCAGAACAGAGCACAGAAACAGAGAGACAGATCCAATCTCGGAGGGGCTCTCGCCCCTCCCACGCCATGGAGGCCAAGGACCAGAGGGGAAACCCTTCTCCCATCTAGGGAGGAGGTCAAGGAAGAAGAAGACGAAGGGGCCCCCTCTCCCCTTCTCTTCCGGTGGCGCCGGAACGCCGCCGTGGCCATCATCATCACCGCAATCTTCACCAACAACTTCACCGCCATCATCACCAACTCTTCCCACCTCTATGCAGCGGTGTAACCTCTCTCTTACCTGCTGTAATCTCTACTTAAACATGGTGCTCAACGCTATATATTATTTCCCAATGATGTATGGCTATCCTATGATGTTTGAGTAGATCCGTTTTGTCCTATGGCTATTTGACGATCAAAATTGGTTTGAGTTGCCTGTTTTATTATTGGTGCTGTCCTATGGTGCTCTCGGTGTCGCACAAGCGTGAGGGATTCCCGCTGTAGGGTTTGCAATATGTTCATGATTTTCTTATGGTGGGTGGCGTGAGTGACAGAAGCACATACCCAGTAAGTAGGTTGTTTGCGTATGGGATAAAGGGGACTTGATGCTTTAATGCTATGGTTGGGTTTTACCTTAATGATCTTTAGTAGTTGCGGATGCTTGCTAGAGTTCCAATCATAAGTGCATATGATCCAAGTAGAGAAAGTATGTTAGCTTATGCCTCTCCCTCAAATAAAATTGCAATAATGATTACCGGTCTAGTTATCAATTTCCTAGGGATAAATAACTTTCTCCTAACAAAAAGCTCTCTACTAAAACTAATTTAGTTGTGTCTTTACTTAAACAGCCCCTACCTTTTATTTACGTGCTCTTTACTTTCTTGGAAACCTATCCAAAAACACCTACAAAGTACTTCTACTTTCATACTTGTTTTAGGTAAAGCGAATGTCAAGCGTGCGTAGAGTTGTATCGGTGGTCGATAGAACTTGAGGGAATATTTGTTCTACCTTTAGCTCCTCGTTGGTTTCGACACTCTTACTTATCGAAAGAGGCTACAATTGATCCCCTATACTTGTGGGTTATCAAGACCTTTTTCTGGCGCCGTTGCCGAGGAGCAATAGCGTGGGGTGATATTCTCGTGTGTGCTTGTTTGCTTTATCACTAAGTAATTTTTATTTGCTGTTCTTAGTTGTTCTCTATCTTTAGTTATGGATATGGAACACGAAATACCAAAAAAATTAGGTGTACTTGCTGCTCATGGAGATGGGGAACCTCCTAAAACCCTCGATGCTCATTATGTGATAGATATTACATACTACTTTGATAATCCTGAGAAAACCCCATTCAATTTGATAATCCTGAGATATTACATACTACTTTAGGGATTATCGCTTGACACAACAAGGGAAACTATTATGGGATCAAATTTCTATATTGAAGTGGTATGCTCGGCAAGTATGCTTCAGTTATGATTATACTTGTTGCTCTAGGATGAAGGCTCCACAGCTTCCCTTTTCATGCAAATTTAATGATAATAAAACCTTAGCTTCTTATGCTAATGGTATATATGATTACTATGATGTGGAAAAAATAGAAGAATTTGTTGCTTTTATGGGTGCTTATCAAATTGAATCTATGTTTAAAGAGTTTGAAGATTTTGATGATGCTGTTTATAGACCTGAAAATTTAGCTATCCTCAAATATTGCTATGAGAATTATGAATACAATTCCGATATTAATGCACTTATTGAGAAAGTTTGCGCTGTCCAAGAAGAGATTAGTATTTTGTAGGAATCTATGGAAGAAGAAATTGATGAAACTATGAGCTCATTGGATGAAAAAGATGAGGAGGAGAGCAAAGAACAAATGGAGGAAGAGCGGATTAGCTACCCGTACCCACCTTCTAATGAGAGTAACCCTCCAACTCATACATTGTTTAATTTCCCTTCGTGCTTACCGAAGGATGATTGCTATGATGATTGTTATGATCCCGTTGATTCTCTTGAAATATGCCTTTTTGATGATGCTTGCTATGCTTGTGGCCAAGATGCCAATATGAATTATGCTTATGGAGATGAACTTTCTATAGTTCCTTATGTTAAACATGAAATTGTTGCTATTGCACCCACACATGATAGTCCTATTATCTTTTTGAATTCTCCCGACTACACTATATCGGAGAAGTTTGCACTTATCAAGGATTATATTGATGGGTTGACTTTTACCATTGCACATGATGATTTTGATAGATATAATATGCATGTGCTTGCTGCTCCTACTTGCAATTATTATGAGAGAGGAACTATATCTCCACCTCTCTATGTTTCCAATATGATAAAATTACTATGTGTGCATGAATTATTCTTTTATGACATGCCGATGCATAGGAAGAGAGTTAGAATTTGTCATTACATGATATATGTTACTTTGTGCTCACTACTAAATTACAAATCATTGCTAATTAAAATTGGCTTTGATATACCTTGGGATCCGGGTGGATTCACTACTTGAGCACTATATGCCTAGCTTAATGCCTTTAAAGAAAGCGCTGCCAGGGAGACAACCCGGAAGTTTTAGAGAGTCATTTATTTCTGTTGATTGCTTTCATATAGTTTAAAAACAACAAAAATAAACAGGGGAACCCAAAACTTTTCAAAAAGGAAAGTGAAAGTGAGAAAGACAAGCATTGTTGAAGTGGGAGAGCTCCTTGAACTTTGTTCATCCTCACGGCAACTTTGTGAATCTTGATTACAGAAATTTTTCAAAAAAATAATAATTATCCCCTTGTACAATTCCATTGTATTATAAAAATAATGTGCCAAGGTTTGCCTTTAGGATGTTTACAGTACTTGTTAGTTTGTACGGTGCAGGACAGAAACTTTGGCTGTAGTGCGCGATTTTTAATTTCTTACCGGAAGGTCAAATGGTTCTGATTCTTTTTGCAATGTCTTTCTATACAAATTGTTTATTTTTCCTAATTTTGGCAGAAGTTTTCAAGTATAATAAGTATGGTGAATGTTCAGATTATTACAGACTGTTCTGTTTTAGACAGATTCTGTTTTTGATGCATAGTTTGCTTGTTTTGATGAAACTATCAATTTATATCAGTGGATTAAGCCATGAAAAAGTTATATTACAGTATACACAATACAAAAACACAATATGAATTGGTTTTCAACAGTACTTAGAGTAGTGATGTACTTTATTATACTAACGGATCTTACCGAGTTTTCTGTTGAAGTTTTGTGTGGATGAAGTGTTCGATGATCGAGAAGGTCTCGATGTGAGAAGAAGGAAGAGAAGCAAGAGCTCAAGCTTGGGGATGCCCAAGGCACCCCAAGTAAATATTCAAGGAGACTCAAGCGTCTAAGCTTGGGGATGCCCCGGAAGGCATCCCCTCTTTCTTCAACACGTATCGGTATGTTTTCGGATTCGTTTCGTTCATGCGATATGTGCAATCTTGGAGCGTCTTTTGCTTTAGTTTTCATTTTTATTTTATGCACCATGCTGGTATGAGATAGTCCCTAGTTGATTTATAGAATGCTCTTTGCACTTCACTTATATCTTTTGAGTATGGCTTTATAGAATGCTTCATGTGCTTCAGTTATATCATTTGAAGTTTGGATTGCCTGTTTCTCTTTACTTAGACAACCGCCATTTGTAGAATGCTCTTTTGCTTCACTTATATTTGTTAGAGTGTGGGCATATCTTTTGTAGAAAGAATTAAAAACTCTTGCTTCACTTATATCTATTTAGAGAGATGACAGGAATTGGTCATTCACATGGTTAGTCATAAAATCCTACATAAAACTTGTAGATCACTGAATATGATATGTTTGATTCCTTGCAATAGTTTTGCGCTATAAAGATGGTGATATTAGAGTCATGCTAGTGGGTAGTTGTGGATTAGTAGAAATACTTGTGTTGAGGTTTGTGATTCCCGTAGCATGCACGTATGGTGAACCGTTATGTGATGAAGTCGGAGCATGATTTATTTATTGATTGTCTTCCTTATGAGTGGCGGTCGGGGACGAGCGATGTTCTTTTCCTACCAATCTATCCCCCTAGGATCATGCGCGTAGTACTTTGTTTCGATGACTAATAGATTTTTGCAATAAGTATGTGAGTTCTTTATGACTAATGTTGAGTCTATGGATTATACGCACTCTCACCCTTCCATCATTGCTAGCCTCTTCGGTACCGTGCATTGCCCTTGGTGCAAACTCCGCCGGTGCATCCAAACCCCGTGATACGATACGCTCTATCACACATAAACCTCCTTATATCTTCCTTAAAACAGCCACCATACCTACCTATTATGGCATTTCCATAGCCATTCCGAGATATATTGCCATGCAACTTCCATCATCATCATATACATGACTTGAGCATTTATTGTCATATGGCTTTGCATGATCATAAGATAGCTAGCATGATGTTTTCATGGCTTGTCCGTTGTTTGATGTCATTGCTATGCTAGATCATTGCACATCCCGGTACACCGCCGGAGGCATTCATATAGAGTCATATCTTTGTTCTAGATACCGAGTTGTAATATTGAGTTGTAAGTAAATAAAAGTGTGATGATCATCATTATTAGAGCATTGCCCAAGTGAGGAAAGGATGATGGAGACTATGATTCCCCCATAAGTCGGGATGAGACTCCGGACTTTACAAAAAATAAAAGAGGCCAAAGAAGCCCAA
>NC_057802.1:191190846-191196806 GCF_018294505.1 Triticum aestivum
AGAGAAAATAAAAAAATGAGAGAAAAAGAGAGAAGGGGCAATGTTACTATCCTTTTACCACACTTGTGCTTCAGAATAGCACCATGATCCTTCATATAGAGAGTCTCTTGAGTTATCACTTCCATATACTAGTGGGAATTTTCATTATAGAACTTGGCTTGTATATTCCGATGATGGGCTTCCTCAAACGCCCGAGGTCTTCATGAGCAAGCAAGTTGGATGCACACCCACTTAGTTTCCAGTTTGAGCTTTCATACACTTATAGCTCTTAGTGCATCCGTTGCATGGCAATCCCTACTCACTCACATTGATATCTATTGATGGGCATCCCCATAGCCCGTTGATACGCCTAGTTGATGTGAGACTATCTTCTCTTTTTGTCTTCTCCACAACCGCCATTCTATTCCACCTATAGTGCTATATCCATGGCTCACACTCATGTATTGCGTGAAAGTTGGAAAGGTTTGAGAACGCCAAAAGTATGAAACAATTGCTTGGCTTGTCATCGAGGTTGTGCATGATTTGAATATTTTGTGTGGTGAAGATGGAGCATAGCCAAATTATATGATTTTATAGGGATAACTTTCTTTGGCCTTATTATTTTGAAAAGACATGATTGCTTTATTAGTAGGCTTGAAGTATTATTGTTTTTATGTCAAATGATAGACTATTGCTTTGAATCACTCGTGTCTTAATATTCATGCCATGATTAGATAGATGATCAAGATTATGCTAGGTAGCATTCCACATCAAAAATTATCTTTTTTATCATTTACCTACTCGAGGACGAGCAGGAATTAAGCTTGGAGATGCTGATATGTCTCCGTCATATCTATAATTTTTGATTGTTCCATGCAAATATTCTACAACTTTGATATACTTTTGGCAACTTTTTATACTATTTTTGGGACTAACATATTGATCCAGTGCCCAGTGCCAGTTCCTGTTTGTTGCATGTTTTATGTTTCGTAGAAACCCAATATCAAACAGAATCCAAACGGGATAAAAACGGACGGAGCTTATTTTTGGAATATTTGGAAAATTCCAGAAGAAAAATCCACGCGAGACGGTGTCCAAGGTGGGCACGAGGCAGGGGGCGTGCCTGCCCCCCTGGGCGCGCCCCTGACCCTCGTGGGCCACCCGTAAGGCGGTTGATGCCCTTCTTCGGCCGCAAGAAAGCTATTTTTTGGTAAAAAATCACGGCGAAGGTTTCAGTCCAACTGGAGTTACGGATCTCCATATATATACGAAACGGTGAAAGGGCAGCAGAACAGAGCGCAGAAACAGAGAGAAACAGAGAGACAGATCCAATCTCGGAGGGGCTCTCGCCCCTCCCACACCATGGAGGCCAAGGACCAGAGGGGAAACCCTTCTCCCATCTAGGGAGGAGGTCAAGGAAGAAGAAGATGAAGGGGCCCCCTCTCCCCTTCTCTTCCGGTGCCGCTGGAACGCCGCCGTGGCCATCATCATCACCGCAATCTTCACCAACAACTTCACCGCCATCATCACCAACTCTTCCCCCCTCTATGCAGCAGTGTAACCTCTCTCTTACCCTGTAATCTCTACTTAAACATGGTGCTCAACGCTATATATTATTTCCCAATGATGTATGGCTATCCTATGATGTTTGAGTAGATCCGTTTTGTCCTATGGGCTATTTGATGATCAAGATTGGTTTGAGTTGCATGTTTTATTATTGGTGCTGTCCTATGGTGCTCTCCGTGTCGCGCAAGCATGAGGGATTCCCGCTGTAGGGTTTGCCATATGTTCATGATTTGCTTATGGTGGGTGGCGTGAGTGACAGAAGCACAGACCCGAGTAAGTAGGTTGTTTGCGTATGGGATAAAGGGGACTTGATGATTTAATGCTATGGTTGGGTTTTACCTTAATGATCTTTAGTAGTTGCGGATGCTTGCTAGAGTTCCAATCATAAGTGCATATGATCCAAGTAGAGAAAGTATGTTAGCTTATGCCTCTCCCTCAAATAAAATTGCAATAATGATTACCGGTCTAGTTATCGATTGCCTAGGGACAAATAACTTTCTCGTAACAAAAAGCTCTCTACTAAAACTAATTTAGTTGTGTCTTTACTTAAACAGCCCCTACCTTTTATTTACGTGCTCTTTACTTTCTTGCAAACCTATCCAAAAACACCTACAAAGTACTTCTACTTACATACTTGTTTTAGGTAAAGCGAACGTCAAGCATGCGTAGAGTTGTATCGGTGGTCGGTAGAACTTGAGGGAATATTTGTTCTACCTTTAGCTCCTCGTTGGGTTCGACACTCTTACTTATCGAAAGAGGCTACAATTGATCCCCTATACTTGTGGGTTATCAGTAGCGAACACAAATCAAACCAACATGATGAAAGTGACTAAATGAAATTCCCGTGTACCCTCAAGAACGCTTTGCTTATTATAAGAGACCATTTTGGCCTGTCCTTCGCCTCAAAAGGATTGGGCTACCTTGTTGCACTCTTTTTACTATTATCATTACTTGCTTGTTACAAATTATCTTGCTATCAAACTACTCGGTTACTTACAATATCATTGCTTGCAGACATTACCTTGCTGAAAACCACTTGTCATTTCCTTCTGCTCCTCGTTTGGTTCGACACTCTTACTTATTGACAAGACTACAATTGATCCCATATACTTATGGGTCATCATGCCACCATCCATAGCCTCGTGGGCTACGCCAACAATGATGGGGCGCGACCGGCAGGGCCCTCTCAGTGGCAGCCAACGGCGCTAGTATAAGGGGTTGGTGAGCGAATCGTGGGTTGTGCACCAAAGATGTAATCTCCTCTCCAGCAAGTATGGCAGAGCCAGCGGGTCGACGCCCGTGATGATGTGTCCATGGCGTCGTCTAACCCGCAAGGCCATCGGAACCGCCGCTGAGACCAGCGCTGATACATCTCCAACGTATCTATAATTTTTTATTGTTCCATGCTGTTATTATCATTCTTGGATGTTTTACAATCATTTTATAGCAACTTTATATCATTTTTTGGGACTAACCTATTGACATAGTGCCCAGTGCCAGTTTTTGTTTTTTACTTCGCAGAAAATCAATACCAAACAGTGTTCAAACGCAGTGAAATTTTTTGGAGATTTTTTCTGGACCAGAAAACACAGGATGGGCTAAGGAAGTACCAGAGGGGGGCTCCGAGGGAAGCACAACCCACCTGAGCGCGCCTGGGGGCCCAAGCGCACCCTGGTGGGTTGTGCCCCCCTCGGCCGCCTCCCGCACCGCCTCTTTGCTCTATAAATACCCTGAAAACCCAAAAACCCTAGGGGAGTCGTCGAAATACAATTCCAACCGTTGCAATTTCCAGAAACACCAGATCTAAACTAGACACAATAACGGAGGGGTTCATCATCCTCATTGGTGCCTCTCCGATGATGCGTGAGTAGTTCATTGTAGACCTTCGGGTCCATTGTTAGTAGCTAGATGGCTTCCTCTCTCTCTTTTGATTCTCAATACATTGGTCTCTTGGAGATCTATTTGATGTAACTCTTTTTGTGGTGTGTTTGTTGGGATCCGATGAACTTTGAGTTTATGATCAGATCTATTTTATCCATGAAAGTTATTTGAGTTTTGATCTCTTATATGCATGATTGCTTATAGCCTCGTATTTCTGCTTTGAATCTTTAGTTTAGTTAGGCCAACTAGATCGACTTTTCTTGCCATGGGAAGAGGTGCTTTGTGATAGGTTCGATCTTACGGTGCTCAATCCTAGTGACAGAAGGGGCCATGACACGTATGTATCGTTGCTATTAAGGATAACAAGATGGGGTCTATTCCTACATTAATAAATCTTGTCTACGTCATGTCATCGTTCTTATTGCATTACTCCGTTTTTCCATGAACTTAATACACTAGATGCATGCTGGATAGCGGTTGATGTGTGGAGTAATAGTAGTAGATGCAGGCAGGAGTCGGTCTACTAATCTTGGACGTGATGCATATATAATGATCATTGCCTGGATATCGTCCTGATTATTTGAAGTTCTATCAATTGCCCAACAATAATTTGTTTACCCGTCGTATGCTATTTTTGTCGAGAGAAGCCACTAGTGAAATCTACGGCCCCCGGGTCTATTCTTTATCATATTTTCTTTGAGATCTATTTTTATTCGCTTTTATTTTCAGATCTATTATTCGAGAAACCCAAAAATACATCACTGCAATTTTATTTATTTATTTTATCTTGCGTTCCCGCGAGATCTATTTATCCAATCTACTACAAACCTATCTATCTCTTTACCCGGGAGGGATTGACAACCCCTCTTACGTGTGGTGTTGCAAGTATTTGTTCTTTGTGTGCATGTACCATTTACATAGTGTTGTGTGGTTCTCCTAATGTTTCGATAACCTTGGTCTCATCACTGAGGGAAATACCTACCATAGCTGTGCTGCATCATCCCATTCTCTTTGGGGAAATACCGACGTAGTTCAAGCCGCATCAAAAGAATTTCTGGCGCTGTTGCCGGGGAGACATCATCAACATCTATCAGGTTCCTAATCAAAAATCTCATCTCCTTGCAATTTACATTATTTTCCTTTTGCCTCTCGTTTTCATCTCCCCCACTTCACAAAAATTTGCCATTTTATTCGCCCTCTTTTTCGTCCGCTGTTTTATCGCCAGATCTGTTTTTTGTGTGCAATTTTGGTTGTCACTTTTTGTCGTTATGGATAGTTCTTCCTCTATTACGGGCACCCCCAAAATGAGGTTCTTAACTTCAAACAAAGAGGAGGGGAGAATTTAAAAGATGCTTGGTTTAGGATTTGTAATGCTCATAATAGATCTATTCGTAAGCAATCTACCGTTGTTCTTCTGCGCTGTTTTTATGTGGGCATCACCACTTGGTATAGATTCTTCCTTGATATCATTATCGGTGGGAATTTCTTGATATGTCGTTCTCTAGATGCTTTTAATGCCATGGGAATCTAGTGGGTTCACCACCTCTTATGATTAATGAAACAACTTTAACTCTTGAGCATGTTATGGAAAGGATAGATGCTATTGAAAAGAAAATGCTCACTGAAGAAAATATTGAAAAAATAGATAAAAGGATGCACAATCTTACTAATAGATTTGGGAAAAAAGCGGGAGATGCTCTTAAAGTACTAAAAGAAAAACAACCTGCATTCAATGAAAGAATAGAGGAGAGCCCCGCTAGAATTGATAAGTTAGAAGAATTTTTTAGTAATCTAAGCACGACTTTTTCTTTCGCTAAAACTATTGAAAAAACTCCCGTAAAAATTGGCAAGATTACTCAAGTCACTAAAAACAAGGGTACAACTTCTAGCAAAGAAGATCTTAAAATGATTAGTATTCACTCCAATTTTGTTGAAGTGATAAAAGACCCTACTTGCAAAAATGAATTTATTGAGCTTATTTGTAGGGGTATTGTTATTGAAAAATTGTATTCCAAATCTTTGAAAAATTGTATTCCAAATCTTTGAAAAATTAAGTGTTTGATTGAGGAGTTGGAAAATAAAGACGACAACACTTAGATCTATGCATTACGCCTATCTAGGGGCATAAAACAGTAGGCTTGTTGGGAGGCAACCCAATGAATAAAATTTATTTTGCCTTTTCCTTTCCATTGTTGAGTCTTTACACAATTATGCTACTGTTATGATTATGTTTTTTATGTTTTAATTAGTGTTTGTGCCAAGAAAAGCCTTAGGGATGAAGTTGGGTGATAGTTGATTTGATCTTGTTGGAAAATAGAAACTTTTGCGTCTAGTAAAATAATTTTCAAAAATCACAGAAGAGACGAAAAACTCTGAATTTTTCACACAAGATTGATATACAAATTTCCTACGTTTTCCTAGTTTTTTAGATTCTTGGAGTTATAGAAGTATACGAAGTTTTCATATTGCTACAGACTATTCTGTTTTTGACAGATTCTGTTTTCTTTGCGTTGTGTGCTTATTTTGATGAATCT
>NC_057802.1:191197173-191332981 GCF_018294505.1 Triticum aestivum
CAAAAATAAATGCTTGTTTTTCTTTTTAGTTTGTGTCATCTATCCTTGCTGGACACACCTATTTGAGAGAGCCAAAATTATGCTATGATTTGTTAGAATTGCTCTGTGTGCTTCACTTAATTTTTTTGAGCTTTGGAATTGCTCTGGTGCTTCACTTGTATCTTTTTGAGCACTGTGTGCTTTAATATTCTTGAAGAAATGATCTCACGCTTCACTTAGATTTATTTGAGAGTTATTTTTTTAATAAATTCTCTCATGCTTCACTTAAATTATTTTCAGAGAAGAAATTTTTTATGCTCATGTTCTTCACTTAGATTTGTTTGATCTATGAAAAGCAACATATGAAATTAGTCCCAAAGTGATAGATATTCAAGAGGGATATAATAAAAACTTTCATGAAGATCAATGTATAAAATAAACTTGATTCTTTGTAATAGTTTTGTGGTATGATGACATAATATGTAAGTCATGTTGATGAGTAATTATGCTTTAGTAAGAATATTGATGTTAAGGTTTGTGATTCCCTATGCAAGCATGAAAGTCAATAGTTAGGCAATGAAATTACATCCTACTTGTGGTGCATTATTCGGTGTTAGTTATGCTTAATCCTCGCTTATGAGAGTTTTCGTTTCATGGTTGGATGCTTCTCAATCTTTTGCTAGCCTTCACTTGTACTAAGTGGGATTACTACTTGTGCATCCAGAATCCTTAAACCCAGTTTTTGCCATATGAGTCCACTATACCTACCTATATGCGGTATTGTTTTGTCGTTCTAAGAAAATTTGTATGTGACATCTCTAATCTTCAAAATAAAATTCCTTTTTGTGTGCTCATACCGCTCATGAAACGGTAGGGGGTGGCTGATATTTTCCCATGCTAGATGTGTTATTCTCAAGATGAGTGTTTATTCACTTATTGCATGAGAGTACGACAAAGGTATTAGGGATGCCCAGTCCCGAAATGAAAAATGAATTTACTTTATGTTGTCAAATAATAAATTCCTTGGAAAGTGTTGGTATGGACGGTACCCATGGATTTGGTTAGCCGTGAAATGTGAAAGTATAGTGGAAAAAGGAATAAACTTTATTTTCTGTTTGGGAACCACCTATGATATATCTAGCATGGAAAGTATTGAGAACTACTCGATCGTTTAGGTTGACAGGAAAGGCATGCCACCCAAAATGTTTTATCTCTATCTTTTTCCGCTTTGAGCTCTGGCACCTCTACAAATCCCTACTTCTCTCTACGAAGGTCCTTTCTATTTACTTTATGCAATTTTTATTTTTATTTGAGTCTCCATCTTCCCTTATAAAGCACCAAATAAGGGGCACTATGATTGTACTTGAGCATTGGGTGTAGCTAATATGGGAGTGTGTTCCATGAATGGATTAATGATTGCGTATAATGGGCTAGGGATAACTTGCTTTCGTGTTGATATTTTGAAAGACATGGTTGCTTGTTGATATGCTTGAGTATTGAAATCTTCATGTCCAAACTAGACTATTGCTTTGAATCATATAAAAGTCCAAATGTCCATGCTACAAAAGAAAAGAATATGTGATGAACATGATAGGCAACATTCCACATCAAAAATTCGGTTTCTATCATTTGCCTACTCGAGGACAAGCAGGAATTAAGCTTGGGGATGCTGATACGCCTCCAATGTATCTATATTTTTTTATAGTTCCATGCTGTTATATTATCATTCTTGGATGTTTTACAATCATTTTATAGCAAATTTATTTGTTGGGACTCACTTATTTGACATAGTGGCAAGTGCCAGTTGCTATTTTGCTTGTTTTTTACTTCGTAGAAAATCAATACCAAACGGAGTCCAAATGCAGCGAAACTTTTTGGAGATTTTTTCTAGACCAGAAGACACACGATGGGCCAAGGAAGTACCAGAGGGGGCTCTGAGGGGAGCACAACCCACTTAGGCGCGTCCTGGTGGGTTGCGCCCACCTCAGCCGCCTCCCGCACCGCCTCTTCTCTCTATAAATACCCCGAAAATCCAAAAATCCTAGGGGAGTCAACGAAATACAATTCCAGCCGCCGCAAATTCCAGAAACAGCAGATCCATTCTCGACACCATCATGGAGGGGTTCATCATCCTCATTGGTGCCTCTCCGATGATGCGTGAGTAGTTCATTGTAGACCTTCGGGTCCGTAGTTAGTAGCTAGATGGATTCCTCTCTCTCTTTTGATTCTCAATACAATGGTCTCTTGGAGATCTGTTTTTTGTAACTCCTTTTGCGATGTGTTTGTTGGGATCCGATGAACTTTGAGTTTATGATCAGATCTATTTTATCCACGGAAGTTATTTGAGTTTTGATCTCTTATATGCACGATTGCTTATAGACTTTTATTTCTTCTTCGAATCTTTGGTTTAGTTAGGCCAACGAGATCGATTTTTCTTGCCATGGGAAAAGGTGCTTTGTGATGGGTTCGATCTTACGGTGCTCAATCCCAGTGACAAAAGGGGACATGACACCTATGTATCGTTGCTATTAAGGATAACAAGATGGGGTATATTCCTACATGAATAGATCTTGTCTACATCATGTCATCGTTCTTATTGCATTACTCTGTTTTTCCATGAACTTAATACACTAGATGCATGGTGGATAGCGGTCGATGTGTGGAGTAATAGTAGTAGATGCAGGCAGGAATCGGTCTACTAATCTTGTTCGTGATGCCTATATAATGATCATTGCCTGGATATCGTCATGATTATTTTAAGTTCTATAAATTGCCCAACAGTAATTTGTTTACCCGCCGTATGCTATTTTTCTCGAGAGAAGCCACCAGTGAAATCTACGGCCCAGGGGTCTATTCTTTATCATATTTGCTTTGAGATCTATTTTTATTCGCTTTTATTTTCAGATCTATTATTCCAAAAACCCAAAAAAACCTTGCTGCAATTTTTTGTTATTTATTTTATCTTGCGTTTCCACGAGATCTATTTATGCAATCTACTAGAAACCTATCTATCTTTTTACCCAGGAGGGATTGACAACCCCTCTTACACATCGGGTTGCAAGTATTTGTTCTTTGTGTGCAGGTACCGTTTACATAGTGATGCATGGTTCTCCTACTGGTTCAATAACCTTGGTCTCATCACTAAGGGAAATACCTACCATAGGTGTGCTGCATCATCCCTTCCTCTTTGGGGAAATACTGACGTAGTTCAATCTGCATCAAGCGCCAGGTCACCGACGGTCGGCGCGCTGAGGATGCTCGAACTACCATTGAGTGCCACCAGGAAGCGTGCCATCAATCGGATGCACGAGAAGGGCCTCTTACAAACGAGCCTGCACCGGGGTTCTCTGGGTCCCTGCCCCCTACGATGTGGGCTGCCCGGTAATTACCCGCGAGCCGCGGCAAGTTCAGTGGCCCTCTTTCCGGAATTTCATGCCTGACTTGCTGAAGAAGTACAATGGCAAGCTCAATCCATCCGTGTTTCTCGAGATTTACACCATCATAGTGTAAGCTGCTTGTGGTAGAGACGATAAGGTTCTCGGCAACTATTTTCCATTGGCGCTCAAGCCCAACGTGAGATTTTTGCTGATGAACTTGCAGTAGGGCTCTATTTCTCCTTGGCCAGACTTGTGCCATGTGTTCGTTGGGACCTACATCAGGGGCCATGAGCCTCCAGGGCAGCCCAGCGTCCTCCACTTGATTCCGTAGAAGGATGGTGAATCCCTTCGTAAGGACGTTTAGAGGTTCAGCCGTGTGCACCACAACATCCCCGATATACACCCCGCTGTTGTGATTGCTTCATTCCATACGAATGTTCGCAATCATAGGATGCAGGCTGAGTTAAATATCCAGCAGGCCAAGACTGTCAATGACTTGTACGCCTTGGCGGACCAGTGTGCACGTGATGAGGAGGGAGGAGACTTCTCAGGGAGGACACTAGAGCCGAGGTTAATTCCGAGGCCAACGACGCTTCCACCCTGAAGAAGACAGGCCAAAAGCGCAATCCAAGCGCAAGGGCAAGGCAGTGATGGTAGTCGAGGGTTTTGCCAACTCAGATGCCACCAAGGAGCCCAAGACTGACAACCCCGGCAAGGAGGTTGCCGGATGCGCTGATTGTCGGCAGGCTATGACAGGCGAGAAGGCGGATGGGTCCGGCAAGACCAAGGAGACATACTGCAAGATCCACTGCACCAAGGGCCATGATCTCAACCACTACCGGCAAGTGGAGCAGCTTGCCGAGAAGCAAAAGCAAGAGTACCAGAAGCGTGACAAGGAGAAGGGAGAAGATGGTGCCGGTGGGTCTGGCAACAAGAATCGCAGTGGCCGCTGCGCCAAGGGCCGACAACAGAAGGAGAAGCTTGCTTGCGACCGTGACAAAAAGGAAGGCGAGGATGATGGTGATGATGATGAGGATGAATCTAGAGAACAGGAGTTCCAAAAGGCTGTGGAGGCCATGTGCTTTGACAGAGGTGCATCTTTGTACTCCTCTCACCGCCAGCTCAAGTAGTGGGCGCATGAGATCAATGTGGCCGAGCCAGCAGTAGAGGCGCAGAAGTCACTCAAGTGGTCCAATATGCCCATCGTTTTCGACATCGAGGACCACCCTGACCACACCACGGTGGTCGGGTTTTTGCCTTTGTTGGTCTCACCAACAATTCGCAACCTCAAGGTGACAAACATACTGGTTGACAGTGTCGGTGTTCTGGGAACCGGGGTACCCAGACATGCCTGCCTGCGGCCCACGGTGTGGCTCCACCAACGGCCTGGTACGACCCATCTTTAGCATCAACCACACAAGACCCTCGCAAGGGGCCAAGCCTCGCGAGGCGGACGACGCCAAGACCCCCAGAAGGAGTGGCCTCCTTAGGCTGGCTCCTGAGGAGCGGAGATTTCCATGCGAGCCCTCACCTCGTGAGGTTCGGATGATGCAAGCCATGATGGCCAAGGCTAGGCGGGCGCCAGCGGGCGCAGTACAGCAGGTTCCCTCTTTGGTGCTAAGGAGGCAAGTGCAGGTGCGGAGTCCCGAGGAATCAACCAAAGGTTTCCATTCCATGCAACAAGACCAAGACCACTAGGACGGCAGGACCAGAAGCTTTGCAGGCGCAGATCATCTTTCGTCACGATAAGATGTACTAGTTGTCTCCCTTCGAATTTGGCCGTTGTGGGATCCCTTCCCGCCTTCATTTTGGGGGAAGAGGACCAAGGCCACTATAAGTATAGCCTAGCCACCACCATAGAGAGGTCAATCCATCCACACCCTCACCAACTCACACAAACACAAGAACACACCTCCTGAGGTTGTTCTTCCACTATACTAGTTCATCCTCAGCCCACCTCGAGGCAAATCCACCACAAAGCAGGAGTAGGGTATTACACCGCAAGGTGGCCCGAACCTGAGTAAACTGCCTTGTCCCTTTCTTCCTTAGGTCATCGAGCTAGACCGTGAGATCGTCGAGTTGGCAGGCTGGGAAGGTTGAGTTCTTCGCATGCACCCCCGAGTTCGAATCTATCTCGGGTCTGCGGATCCCCGAATCCGACATTTGGCGTGCCAGGTAGAGGTGCGTCGGAGCCTTTCTTCCTCTGGCCAATTTGCCACCATTTCGCCGTTCCCATGGCTGATGCTTGTCGAGTTCGTGTTGAGCGCCGGGCCGCCCTCGCCGCCCGCGTCGCCCAGACACATGCTGGCGACGACGCTCCCCGTCGTTCACCATCGCTTGCGGCCAATGCTGCCACCGACCCCGTGGCCCATGGGCAGCAGGCTTTGTCGTTGCAGCCTTCTATGTGGCGTGATCGGCGCACCACCACTCCGTCGCTGACTCCGGCGGCTGCTTTGTCTTCTCAAGCTTGTCGCGGACTCGCGAACGCGCAGGCCGTGTTGCTCATGGCACACGAGCTCCTGCGCTATCGCCCGATCGATGACCTCTACGAGGACTGGCTAGACCGCATCGCCGAGCTCGTCAGCGCCGCGGGAGAGGCCCCTGCGCCGTCCCGCTCGCTGCCTCCACCGCCGCCTCTTGCGGGTGACGTGGCCCACGGTGCGCCTCCTCCATCTCCCAGGCAAGATGTCGTCCTCGAACCAAGGCGGGAGGCTCCTCTGCGTGATCCGCCAAGCAGGGCGCCAGCGCGCGACGAGGAAAGTTGCCAAGTGGTGCAGCGACCCCAAGGAGAGGCACATGCACTCCCAGCGCCGCCACGTCAGGACCGCGTGCCGCCCGAGGCAGTGGTGCGCAAGCACCAAGATCAGGCTCCACCTCCATGGCAGGCTCCGGTGAGTGCGGTAGGCTGTCGCGCGTTCACCCTGGAGATTCGCGCGCGTCATCTGGCTTAGGAAATTCAAGCCAGACCTGCCTGCACGCTATGAAAGCACCCCCGGCCTTGCCGAGTTTCTCCAACTCTATGAGCTGAGTATCGAGGTGGCCAACGGCGACGAGAAGGTCATGGCGAACTGGTTTCCCATGGCCCTAAAGGATGGCGTGCACTCGTGGCTCCTGAACCTCCCCGTGGGAGCGATCTCCTCCTGGGATGAGAGGCGAGAGCACTTCATCGCCAACTTCCAGGGCACTCGGGGCCGCGCGCCTACTTGCGGTGACATGCGGTGCATCAAGTAGCAGTGAGGAGAGACCTTGCACAAATACATCCAGCGCTTCACCAACGTTCGCCTCAAGATTCCCAAGGTGTCGGACGAGGCCATCATCTCGGCGTTCATCGATGGCATCCGCGACGTCAAGATGAAGGAAGAGCTCGCCATACACGAGGACCTCTGCTCGGCCCTGGAGATGTTCAACATGGCAACCAGGTGCGCAAGGGCTGAGGAAGGTCGCCTCTCCCTTTTGGAACTCCCGGAGGCTGATGCAGAAGACAAGAAGGGCAAGGCCAAGGACGTGAAGCGCAAGGGTCCAGCTGTGCTCGCGGCCGAACCCGAGATGAAGCGCAGCTGCGACCACCCGAAGTCATCCAAGGGCAGCCACCCGTTTTGCGTCTTCCCAAAATGTGTAGAACCACAACACCAATGACTGCCAGGAGCTTAGGGCCATACGCGACGGGCGCCTCGGTCGTTGCCCCGAGCGCAGTGACTGAGGCTACGACCATGGAGGAGGCCGAGGTGGAGGACGCTGGGACAACCGCGACCCCCGCCAGGACTAGCGTGATCAGCCTCGTGAGGACCGCCCTCAGGGCAACGCTGGCCTTCCACCGCTGCCGCCGCCACCAAGAAGGAATGGTGACACCACCAAGATGATGGGGCTGGGGGCTTCCAAGAGCCTCGTGCCATCGCTTGCATCCTAGGCGGCGCTCAGGCCCCTACCTCCCATCGCATCTTCAAGCAATTCACTCGTGCGGTGAATGTGGCCCTCCCCAAACTCGAGGCAAGTGTCCGCTCAGGTGGTCCAAGTACACCATCACCTTCGACTCTACTGATCAGCTCAAGTGCGCGGCCACTGCCAGCACCCTCCCGATGCTCTGCTCGCCTACCATCGGCAACGTCCTCATCACCAAGACACTCATAGATGGCGGCGCGGGCCTCAATGTTCTCCCTTTTGAGATGTTCGATAGGCTCCAGGTGCCCTACGACTAGCTCCTACCTACCAAGCCTTTCTCAGGAGTGACCGCGGCCCCACCATCCCGATAGGGCAGATCCGCCTCCCTGTCACCTTCGGCAAGCGCGAAAACTACCGCACTGAGCTCATCGACTTCGACATCACCCACATTCGCCTCCCTGCAATGCCATCCTTGGGTATCCGGCACTGGCCAAGTTCATGGCCGCAACACATCATGGCTACAATGTCCTCAAGATGCCAGGAAGCTGCGACATCATCACAGTCACCTGAGACGAAAAGGACGCGGTATGCTCCCTCGAGCGCGCCTACCAGGCTGCAGCGGTCGAGAACCCAGAAGACGAGGGCACGATCTACCCTCCTGAGGCCGTCCCCAAGAAGAAGAAACAACTGCTCCACCTAGGACCTCAGGAGGATGGGGCGTCCGACGGCCGTGCTTCAGGACCTGCGCCCACTGACGGGGTGCCTTCCTCTCTCCCATAGGAAGGCGCGCCCGACGCCCCTCTCAGGCTAGGCTTGGGGGCTCTCCTCTGGAGGGCCTCTTACTTGGCCAGGGTCATGAGGGAGGCGCTTGGGCACCATGTGGACGCGTGCTTCAACGCGCGCTTCCGCGAGGAGGGTGCAGGGCGCGAGGCTCCAGGCGCTCAGGAGTTCATCACCAAGGCAACCAAGGAGCTTCACGAGGCAAGAGCCATGCGAGGCAAGCGTTTGCCCTGCACCAACCAGCGCGGCTCCCTCCCCTGATGAGGGCAGCGAGCTGCATGTCTGCGTCAACATCCCAGGGCTCAATAGAGCCGCGTCTCAGGAGCTCTTCTTGCCGTCCCACATTGGCCGGTGCGAAGGCCCCCCTCACGGCTACGTTTGCATGCCTTTCGGTTTGCTGAACAGGGCTGCACGCACCAGCGCCACATGTGGGGCGTCCTAGCAGCTCACGACGCCAGGCACCAGGCGATCCTATCGGAGGTGGTGTTGGATGCTGGCGAGCCCCCAGGCCTCCAGAGCCTCACGAGGTTCAGGACCTGGATGACTCATGAGGAGCGACTTCTGCAGCACACGTCTTCAGCTACGTCAACAATTCTTCAGCAACGATGGTAGGTGACACTTTTTGGTTTGTTCAGTTGGGGGCGCCCCTCGGGCTGCATCATCCCCAAGCCATGTGGGCCCGTCCCTGCGGCAGTATCATTCTTTGCATATATCAGAACTAGCCTTACTATTTCACGGGAGAGCGTGAAAAAGAGGGGGAAGTATGCACGGGCGTAACCCAGCTACGCTATGGCCGTTGACGCACGAACCTGGCGCAGCACAAGGAGTCGGCTCTAGACCGCTAAGATAAGTATCGCACTCGCGTCGGTTGAGCGCCGCGGCATAGGATTTCCATCTCTTGCAGCCTTGCTACGGCAATGCCGCCTTCCTTTCCTGCCTTCAGGTGGTTGCTTGCGCGCTAAAGGGGACCTCTTGAGCATCGCACCTCAGGAGCTCTTACTGGGCCTCAGGCCGCTCACCTCCTGGCCTTGACCACGACATCGTGACCTGGCATACCAGCGACGGCTGTAGCCTGCCTGGGGACCAGGACTTGTCGGCGTAGAGCACCAAGCCGCCGCGAGGTTGGGAAAGGGGGGACTGAGCCGAAGCGAGACACGCAGTCGAAGATCTTCATAATATGGATAATATTAACCAAAGGCGCTATAGATCATTTACACGCCCCTGTGGGGTTCATCTCGATTCCTTGCAGGGAACAAAAGGAGAAGGTTTCCAGAAACCCTATCTACGAGCGTCGCCGCTGACACCATCATCAATAGTGGGCCACGGGGGGCAAACGCCAACCCCATCTAGATCAACGGCGGTGACGGGCGGACGCCACCGCTGTGCTCCGGGCACGACGAGAGCTCGGGGGCACGTAGCTGTCGTCGTTCGTCTCCGGAGTCTCGTAAGGCTCGGGAGAGTCGCTGGACTCCCAAGGGCCATCGTTGCCGTCGGAGTACTGCAGGCGAGGCTAGCGGCGGGCCCGACTCCTTTCGCCGTGCTGTCCCGACGGCCCCCTCCAGGGCAGCACTCCAGGTGGCGGCCCTCCTCGTCGAAGACCTTGACGAACATGGTGGAGGCGCCGTCGTATTCGAAGTAGATGGCGAGGGCGCCCTCCGCGCGGCAAGTTCTGGCGACCTCGCCCCATCGGCGGGTCATGAAGATCTTACCCGAGGAGACGACCTCGACCTCCGCCCCCGTCGCCGGGGCGTCGCGCTCGGCGTGCTGCAGCCATAACTCGAGTGGACCCCTCGGCGGCATCTCGGCGGAGAAGAACTACGGGAAGCGAAACCAGGAGCGCGGGGGCATGGCCGCCCACCCCACCAGCTCGCGCAAGGAGCCCTCAGCGTGGGTTCCTGGGGCGGCGGCGCGTGCCACTGCGGCGGGGCCCCCACGGCAGCGACGCGGTCGGCGTTGATCGCTGCCTCCTCCACCGGAGCACTCTGCCTGGGCGCACAAAGGTAGCGGATATCCAGGAGGAGGCCGCTCATGCCAAGGCCCCGTCACCTCTAGCCTCTCAACGACGTCGCGGCGGCGGGCCAGCCTCTTCTTTGGCGGGAGTGGCCGCGACACTTCGCGGGGGGCTTTTCCCTTCTCGATGGCCGAGAACCTCCGTATCGGCGCCATGGGTGACGCTGCTAGCAGTGAAACGAGGAGTCAGGAAGAAGAAGCAATCAGAACGGAGGAAGAGATGGGCGACAGGGGCTTCGCCCCCTCCCCATTTATAGCAATAGGAGGCCAATCGCCGACTTCCACGATCACAGGTAATGATGGCTTTTGTGCATGCACCAGGGTCTCGTCAAGTCGGGCAGTTACAGAGGTTGCGTGGGGAAGCGGGGACCCCCACGCCCCGTCAGTCGCCACGCGTCAATCAAGGCCGCATGCGGTTGGGGCCCGCGGCACTTCACCCATGCCCCTTGGCTTCACCTCGAAGCCAAGTCCGAGCGCACCTTGGGCCCGGGGGCTACTGTCGGTGTTCTGGGAATGGGGGTACCCAGACTTGCCTGCCTGTGGCCTGCGGCGCGGCACCACCAGCGGCCCTGTACGACCTATATTCACCAGCAAACACTCAAGACCCTCCCGAGGGGCCGAGCCTCGCGAGGTGGACGACACAAGGCCTCCTCAGGGGCGGCCTCACTAGGCTGGCTCGCGAGGAGTGGAGAGATCAAGGCAAGGGGCACCTCGTGAGGTTCCCGTGACGTGAGCCATGACGACCAAGGCCAGGCGGGCGCCAGCGGGCGCAGAGTACTCGTTTCCTCTTTGGTGCTAAAGGAGCAGGCGCAAGAGAGGAGTCCCGAGGCATTAGGCATAGGTTTCCATATCGGTGCAACAAGGCAAAGACCAGCAGGATGGCAGGACAGAGGTCATGGCGGAGCCCACGACGGCGGCACCACTAGAGCCTTTGGTAGGCGAAGACCATCTTTTGTCAGGATAGCTTGTACTAGCTGTCCCCCTTCAAAATTGGCCATTGTGGATCCCTTCCCACCTAATATTTGGGAAGAGGACCCGGGCCTCTATGAATAGGACTAGCCACCACCGTAGGAGGCAACTCAACGGATCCTGGACGATGGATCATTCAGACCATCCTCGCACACACAAGCTCACCGAGCTCAAGAACACCTCTCCTCAGGAGGCGGTTCATCCCTTGTACTTGTTCATCCTCAGCCTACTAGGCAATCCACCACACCACACTGGAGTAGGGTATTACACCACATCGGTGGCGCGAACCAGTATAAACTCTTGTGTGCCTTGTTCTTCGGGTTCGGCGAGCTGATCTTTGAGATTGCGGTGAGAGTGTGTGCTAGGGGGAGAGAGATCTTCGTGCGCACCCCAGAGTTCAAACCTTAAGCGTTTTGCCGGAAACCCGTGATCCGACAGCATGCGCTGCGGTCACGCCCACAATGGGGGCGGCCGAAGGGCGGCGGTTCGCCCTAGACCGGGCGCCACCACTGTGACTATGCCCTTCGGCGAGGGGAAGAGGCATAGACGGAATGACCCCTTCGCTCGTACCTCGTGGAGCATGACCACCAGGATGTTGTTGATGCCGCTCTCCTCCGGTGCCTCCCACTCCTGCTTCGGCCACGGGGGAGGTGCTGACAATGCCGCCTGCGCCAACCACGTCCCCCGCAGCGCCCGCATCCTTGTGTGTCTCCACGTTCCCCGCGACATTTTTGGCCGCGGGCGGCGGAGCCTTCGAGGTGGACGGGTGAGCTAAAGCACCGGGTTTCTTCTTGGGCGCCATAGTCGATGGAGCCGTTGATGATCAAAATGGTGATGAAGATGACAGCTGCTCACGCTTTTAGGTCCGCACAAGTGACCCCCTACCTGGCGCGCCAAAGATGTCGTGGGAAACCACGGCCACCTATGGGACCAAGAGCCCCTTGCTGGTTCGGCGGGGGGATGACACGTTGCACAAAGAGCAGAGGAGTGTGGAACAGAACGACGGAGATCACACGGGCAGTTTTTACCCAGGGTCGGGCTGCCGTGAGGCGTAAAACCCTACTCCTGCTTTGATGGATTGATGGTGGAAAAATGGTGATGAACGCAGCGCACTTGCCCGGCAGGGTTGTCTCGGGGCGAGAGCAGCTACACGCGTATGAGTGGGTGAGGGAATGGATCAGCCAACCCTTTTTATGGTTGTCTTGGGCCTCCTTTTATAGATAAAGGGGTCACCACAGTGGCAAATCAGTCATTATGCACTGATTAGATAGCAAACAGTGCTATCATACCTAACTCTGCTGGCTGAGAGAGCACATTAAATGCGCCGCTTAATGTCACGTCTCAGCTAGCCCGGCAGGCCCTGCCAGGCTGTTTTGCCAGCTTCGCGCATCCTTCCTCGACATGTCGCAGGACGGGTGCTGCCTGGAGGTATTTTCTGTAGGAAGCGGCTGCCATGTGGCGAAAAATAGCAGCCACTTAGTCACTTTGGAGCTTGACACCGCATCGATCGACGAGGTGCATCGTGATGAGGTGGTTCTACCTCCGCAAGCCCCGGCAGGCCTGCCGGGACGACCCGAAGGCTTGCTTCCGGGGATAACCCCATCCTTGCCGGGCTCTCCTACCCGTCAAGGGAGGTTTCTCTTCCTTAGCAATAGCTTGCTTCTCCGGCTAGTCTTGGTCCTCTTGTGCTGCACGCTGGTCCTTCAAAGAACTGATCCAATGCGCTCCAATCTAACCTTGGTACTGCAAACTTGTCCTTGTGCCTTTTCACATTTTGGGAAACGGACCCAGGGTTTGTTGCACCGATAGAAGCCCCAGGGCCTGCCCTGAACGCGCCGCCGGGCGTCGTCGGGGTAGGCCCTAACAAGTGCACAGGCAGGAGCGTGAAGGTGGATGGCCCCTTGAGATCTTTTTGTCTTCTTTATTATCTTGAGTCCAGGTCAGTTTCAGATTTTCCCGCGCGTCATGTAAAGCCAATCATGGTGGTGAATGACTTTAACGCACGAGGGAGTAACTGCCAATTCACTCTTCACACCACACCCTTATCCTCAGCCACGTATGCTGCATGCATCGCGAGGGGTAGGTAAGGGAGGCACGTGGTGCAGGAGAGCATCATGGCAGGGGCCCGGTCTACTTGAATTGGTGGAAGAGGGCGGCGGTCACCCGGTGAGGGATCAGCTCCCTTCCCCGACTCGCCTATAAAACGAGGGGCGGAGGAAGAGCGGAGGCATTCATCCTCACATCCCGTCTTCTCCATCTTTTTCCTTCTGCTAGACATGCCAAAGAGAAGGGCCTAGGGCGAGGCCCCAGGCAGTAGCTTGAGGTTGGCGACGCCGAATGCTCGTGCTGATGCTTGGGGAGTGAGTTTGGTCCAAGCACGGAGGAGACGTGGCGGAATAGTCATCCGTGGTGTGGGAGATATCAAGTTTCCCCATTGGGGGGAAACGCTTGTCCCTTCTGTCATGGTCGGTCGTCCGCTAGGTAATGCGGCATCTTGCCTTGAGCTGCTGCCATTTGTTGGCCCAGCGACCAGGTCCTCAGCGTCCTCAATGTCAGCTCGGGATGTAGGGCTGGGGATCGTTGGTAATCCCAGCACTGCCCCTTCCAGTGGATCTGGGGTTGATGTCGAGGGGAGGCGCGTCTTCCTGCCCGCCAAGGTGGGGAGCGGCACGCCCCGAGCCCCCTGGCCGTCTTGGCCCTTGGCTGCTTCTCCGGGGAAGGCGTTGGGCTGGGAGCCTGGCGTTCCCCTGGGGCAGTGGCGAAGGAGAGAAAATGAGGGAGGATGGAGAAGGCGGGTGGTAGGGCGTCAGGTCGGAGTACGATGGTGTTGATGCCTTCGTCTCCTATCAGCGACCTGTTGCCTCGTCTTTCCGCTCTTCCCCTCCCTCCTCGGCACCATCATCACTAGTCTGTTTGGGTGATAGTTGGGGAGGGATGTTCCCTTGGTGCCTTCACCTCCCCTCCAGCAGTCTTCCAGCTGAGCTTTGGTGGGTGACTTCACCAGTGCTCAAGCCGGGGCTTCTTGCTGGTCCTGGAGGTGGTGACCAGGGCACCGCCGCACTGCTCCCCGTGCCCCTGCTTCACAACCTCGCCACTCCTGATCTTGTTAGGCCGCGCTCGGCAGGCCGTGGCGGGACCGGGATGGGCTCCTGCTTGCGTCCTGCTTTAGTCCTTGCCTCTTCCCATCGCAATACCTAGTGGAGGGAAATTGAAAAGAGGATATTGTGGGGCACTTATTTTTTTTCAATCTTAAATCTGACGTCACTTGCCAAATTTTAGCGCAAATAATGTAATCTCTTAAATCCATGTATGTGTCCTGTAAGGTCTGTACTTGTTTAATCAACATATATTAATGAAAAAGATGAACCTTGCCGGGGACTCGTGCATGTATATGTCCATTTAGAGCTGGAATGCCTCTATATTTTTAAATAAACGAGTTTCCCCTGGCAGGCTATCCTGTCGGCAGCCTCTATTTTGTTACCGGAGAACTAAGCCTACTGGGCACAAATGCGATGAGGGACCAGCCCCCCGCCAATCTTTTTTTTCATCAAAGGCCACTGCGACCATCCTGACTGAAGCAACATTCGAGTCAAGGGATGGGAGCACCTAAACTTCAAAAAAGCGGTGAGGTTCTCTTATGCACAAGTTTTTGCTTATAGAACACGTACGAACAAGAGATAGAACTTATCTGTTTGGCTTGCCGGAGATCGCAGTGTTGGTTCATCTTTCCAGCTTCCCTCAGAGGCCAAATCTCCGGCAGGAACCTGCAGTTTTATGCAGATGGAAATGATGCCAGATGCGATCCTATCTACATGAGTATGCAATGCTCATGAAATGCTTATGCATGCATGCAACTTGTCGGGGGCCCCCAGCGCTTCATTCATTTCTCTGTCGCTCATGGTCTGCGCCTGGCTTTGTACAAGGGGTTACATGCAACTGAGGCAAGGCCTGTACAAAAGGGTGGGTGCCAGGCAAGGCCCGACAATCGCGCCTTACGGATAGAACTTGCGAAGATGCTTGATATTGCATGAGTTTTGCAATTGAATGCCGTCTCCAGTCTCCAGACGGACTGCGCCAGGTCTGGTGACTCGAACTACCCGGTAAGGGCCTTCCCACTTTGGCGTCAACTTGTTTGTACCCTTGGCAGACTGAACGCGCCTAAGGACAAGGTCGCCTTCCTCAAAACATCGGGCATGAACCATGCGCCTGTGATAGCGACGCAGGGCTGGCTGACAGCGTGCAGCACGCGTAGCAGCCCGGAGACGGTTCTCCTCGAGAAGCACAGCGTTGTCACGCCGGTGCTGATATTGCTCTATTTCATCGTAGGCAAGCACTCGAGGTGACCCGTAAATGAGTTCCGTGGGGATAACTGCTTCTGCCCCATAGATTAGGGAGTCTACCCGGTAGCTCAATTTGGTGTCGCTCTGAGGGACCAGAGAACTACCGGTAGCTCATCGATCCATCGCCTGCCGCACTTCTGTAGCGTATCAAATGTTCTTGTTTTGAGTCCTCGCAACACTTCAGCGTTCTCCCTCTCATCTTGTCCATTTCTTATGGGATGTGCCATAGATGCAAATGAGATCTTGCTTCCGAGGGCATGAACATATTGCATGAAGGCGCGGCTCGTGAACTCGGTGCCATTTGTCGGTGATGATTCGTGCAGGGACCCGAAGCGGCACAACATTCCTTTTGAGAACTTGATAGCCGACTGAGCAGTCACCTTTCTCACGACATCTACTTCCGGCCACTTTGTAAACTTGTCGATGGCAACAAACAAGAATTCAAAGCCCCCGATAGTTTGGGGGAAAGGGCCGAGGATATTGAGCCCCCAGACGGAAAACGGCAATGACAAAGGGATTGTCTAAAGAGCTTGTGCAGGCAGATGGATGTTCTTGGAATGGAACTGGCAGGCTTCACACTTGGTGACTAGCTCGGCCTCATCTTGGAGGGCTGTTGGCTAATAGAATCCGTGCCGGAATGCTTTCCCAACTAATGCCCTTGATCCAATGTGGGAGCTGCACATGCCTTTGTGTATTTCTGACAGCAATTCCTTTCCTTCTTACCGGTAGATGCACTTCAATTTCACACCGTTGGGCCTTCTTCTGTACAGAGTGTCATCGACAAACTGGTACATACTGGCCCTCTGGGCTACTCTTTCAGCTTCCTCTCGCTCATCGGGAAGTTCTCCAGTTTGGAGGAAATGGACTATATGCCTTGCCCAAGTTGGAGCCTGGGGCTCGGCAACAAGGACTAGTAGCACCTCATCATCTGTGGGAGTGTGTTTCCCGACCGCGAGGACCAGTGGACCGGCAAGAGAGCGTAGCCCGGCAAGCGATGGGGAGTTTTTTCCAGCAGGGTCCCTACCAGGAGCCCCGGGAGGGTCTACCGGGAGAGGCTTACCGAAGTCCAACTTCCTCCTCTTTCTAGCCAGTGTTGCTGGGGATACTGAGGGTTGAGTAAGACAAAGAACAAAACTTCCTGGTTCCACAGGAAGTTTTTGCATAGCACACTTTGATAGATGATCAGCTATGCTGTTTTCCGCGCTGGGTACGTGCTCTGTTTGCAATCTGTCAAAGTGTCCCTCCAGTCTCCTCACTTCCTCAACGTATGCCTCCATCAATGGACTTTGGTAATCCTTGTTGACTTGTCTCACCAGAAGCTATGAATCTGCTCGAATGATCAACTTCTTGATTCCCAACTCTGTGGCAATTCTGAGCCCGGCAAGGAGCCCTTCATACTCTGCCGTATTGTTGGTTGCCTCCTCCCTGGAAAAATGCATCTGGACGACGTACTTCAAATGCTCTCCCGTGGGAGCAACAAGAAGCACGCTAGCCCCTGCACCTTGCAGGGAGAATGCACCATCGAAATACATGATCCATTCTTGGGGCGCCTCCTTGCCGGGAGTAACTGTTTCCAGTACTTCCTCATCAGGGGTTGGCATCCATTCTGCAATAAACTCTGCCAATGCCCTGCTTTGAATTGTTGATGTGCTCTCAAATTTCAGGCCAAAGCTGGATAACTCCAAAACCCACTCCACTATTCTACCAATAGCCTCAAGGTTCCGGAGTATCGTTTGCAACGGAAAGCGGGTGACAACCGTGATCTCATGGGCTTGGAAGTAGTCAGTTTCCTTGAGGCCATGTTGAGGCCAAAAATCAACTTTTGCACACTAGAGTACCTCGATCTAGCCCCCTGTAATAGGGAACTAACAAAGTACACTGGGCGCTGCACCACTTTCTTCCTTGTCGTGTCCTTGGGGTTGCCCTGCTGCCGTGCTCTTCTCTGTCCTGATCCTCATCCGGCCCTGCCGGGCTTTGCTCACTCTCTGATTCCTCTACTTCCCGCTATGCCACTAGGGCTGCACTAACCACTTGATTAGTTCTCGCTAGGTACACCAGTAACGGCTCTTGTGGTTTAAGGGCAACCAAAGTGGGCATAGAGGACAAGTAGGTCTTCAAATCTTGTAAAGCTGCGTCTGCTTCCGGAGTCCACTTCATGGGTCGTGCCATCTTCAAAATTTCGAAGAACGGAAGGGTGCGCTCGGCAGACTTGGAGATGAACCTGCTAAGTGCGGCAACACACCCTATCAGACGCCTCGCATCTTTGACTATCCTGGGTGCTTGGATCTGCTTGATAGCTTTGATCTTGTCGGGGTTGGCTTCGATCCCACGATGGGACACGAAAAACCCAAGTAGCTTGCCGGAGGGAACGCCAAACACACACTTCTCCGGATTTAGCTTCAAGTTGATTTTTCGCAGATTAGCAAATGTCTCCTCCAAATCATGGATAAGGGTTGATCTGTCCTTGGTCTTGACCACAATATGATCCATATAAGTCTCAATGTTTCTGTGCAACTATGGTTCAAAACCAATCTAGACTGCTCTTGCAAAAGTGGACCCGACACTCTTTAACCCGAAAGGCATGCGCACAAAGCAGTATGTACCACAAGGTCTTCTCTTCGTATTACTTTGACATGAAGATCTAACGATACTCAGAGTATGCATCCAGAAAGGAGAGCAAATTACAACCTGAAGTCCACAATCTGGTCGATGCACGGCAAGGGAAATGGGTCCTTCGGGCAAGCCTTGTTATGACCTATGAAATCTATGCAAAGCCTCCATTTTCCGTTAGCCTTGCGTACGACCACTGGGTTTGCTAACCATGTTGGGTGCAGTACTCCTCTGACCAGACCAGCTGCATCAAGCTTCTTAATCTCATCGGCAATGAACTGGTGCCTCTCCAAGGCCTGCTTTCGAACCTTCTGCTTGACGGGTCGGGCATGTGGGTAGACAGCAAGGTGGTGCTCGATTACCTACCTGGGAACACCAGGGATATCAGATGGTTGCCAGGCAAACACATCAACATTCGCCCGTAGGAAGGAAACGAGCGCACTTTCCTATTTGTCATCAAGGGTGGCGCTGATAGTGAAGGTACCATAACGCCAGCCAGCCCTGACGAGACCTTCTTCACATGCGGTGCAGCGACCCTGGATCTCTTGCTGTTGGAACTCTCCGACAAGTCATCAACAGGTGCATCCCACTCCGAAGACGTATGCTTCCCGGATTCCTTGCTGGTGTCCCTGCTATCCTTCTTCTTTCCTATGTTTTCCTTGGCGGGGACTGCTGCTGCCGCGGCCTCTGCCGCGACTGCGTCCCGGTACATCTTATCCATGCAAATGATTTCGTCTTTCTCATCTGACAGAATGGAAATGACTCCCACCGGCCCTGGCATCTCAAAGTGTTGTAAGCATAGTGGGATGCCGCCATGAATTTTGCCAGAGCTGGGCATCCAAGAATCCCATTGTATGGGGAGGTCAACCACATCAAACACAACCTTCTTAGTCCAATAATTCAATTCTCCCCCAAACGTCACTGGAAACGTGATCTTTCCCTTAGGATGACTCCTGTCGGGATTGATTCCTTGAAACGTGCCTGTGACCTTTAGCTCTCCCTCTGATATTTGAAGCTTGCTGATAACCTTTGGGGATATCAGATTCAACCCGGCCCCGCCGTCAACCAACATCTTTGTGACCTTGAGGTTGTGAATCTTTGGAGAGACCAACAATGGCAAACATCCTACCGAGGTGGTGCGGTCAGGATGATCCTCTTCATCAAAGATGATGGGTGTGCATGACCATTTGAGCGGCTTCCGAGACCCTGCCGATGGCTCCACGACATTGACCTCATGCGCCCACTGTTTAAGTCGGCGGTGAGAGGAGTGCAAAGATGCACCCCCGTCAATGCACAGGGCGTCAGTGGCCTTCTGGAATTCCTGCTCGCTGGTTTCCTCTTCATCCCCTTCATCACTCTCCTCATTGCAAACCTCCATCTCTCGGCCCTTGGCGGGTTTTCCTTGGTTCCGAAAAGCCTTGCTGAGATGATTTGCTTCACTGCCCCGACCCTTCCCGCCAGTGCCATTCTGACCTTTTTCCTTATCACGCTTCTCATATTTAGCCCTCTGCCTCTTGATGAGCTGCTCAACCTGATGACACTCTTGGAGATCGTGGCCTTTGGTCTGATGGATCTTGCAGTACGGCCCATCGCCTTTCCTAGCCCTCTCGGCAGCCGCAGCCTCCCGGCAGTCAGCGCACACGGCAGCTTCCTCGCCGGGGGCTTCGACCTTAGCCTTCTTGCCAGTACTGAGCGTGCCCGATCCTTCGACAGCCATCACTGCCTTATCCTTGCGCCTCTTGTTGCACTCTTGCTCTTTTCTTCTGACTAGTGGATTCATCATCATCCTCTGAGTCGATGTCGATGCAATCTTCCTCTCCAGGGAGTATTCTTCCCTCTTTCATCCAAGCACACTTGTCCACCAAGGTGTAAAGCTCCTTCACAGTCTTGGGCAACTGCACGTTCATCTTGGAACGTATCCTGCGATTGCGCACATTGGACTGGAAGGCAGCTATCACAACTGTCGGGTGGATATATATTTGGGATATTCATGTGGACTCTGCTGAATCTCTGCAAATACTTGCGGAGAGTCGCTCCTTCTTTCTGTTGGAGAAGCTACAAGTTGCTGGGCCGTCCTGGTACTTGGTGGCCGCCCGTGAAGGCGCCAATGAACTCATGGAACATGTCAGCCCATGACGAAATGGAGTTCTCCGGTAGGTGCATCAGCCAAAACGTCACATTGGACTTGAGCGCCAAAGGGAAGTAGTTGGCAAACACCTTCTCGTCTCTTCCTCCGGCAGCTTGAACAGCGATGGTGTAGATGCTCAAGAACTCTGCCGGGTTCAGCCTTCCATCATACTTCCCAGGTATCTCTGGCATGAACGTGCGAGTGGATGGCCAACGGACTAGCCGCAGCTCACGAGTGAAGGCAGGGCACACAACCTCGAAAGGCAGGCACCCGCTAACCTCGAGCGCAGGATCGTCGACGTCGGGACCATCGCACCTATTGGTCCGATGGTGGTCATCGCGGCGTCGCTCGATGATGATGCGCGCGCCTCCCCTCCGCCTGTCCTCCGAGGCTCGCCGTTGGCCTGGACAAGCTCAAGGGTCGGAAGAGGCCATCAAGACGTCGTCGGGTTCTTGATTCTGCAGCGCCTGCGCTGGTTGCCGTGGTGGGGACTGCACAGTTGGGGTGGTCCCTTCCGCACGGCCAGCAGCGCGAGCCATTGTCGTCGCTTGGGGAGGCCGCGACAGGCCAGCTCGCAGCGAGCCCCCAGCCTCGGTGAAGCCAATCGGACTCTGAATGGTGGCTCTCCATTCATCCATCTGAGCGGCCGCCAACAGGAATCTCAGCAGTAGCTGGGCCCGCGACATGGCCTCCCTAGCGGTGCTTGGCATTGGCAATGATCATGTAGATCGCACCATCGCTCGGCTCCTAACGGTGCCAATGGCGATGGCGTCACGCCCTCGTTGTTGCTAGCCGGCCACTTGAATGGCGTGGTGACGCGGTGAAGGTGCTTGAGGGCTAGTGGCTCCATTGGGCACAGTTGCTGGGTCAAGCCGCACCGGGAGAGGCGCACGCGCTGTGGTCGCGCCCGCAACGGGGGTCGCCGGAGGGCGGCGATTCGCCCAAGACCGGGTGCCACCACTGTGACTGTGCCCTTCGGCGAGGGGAAGAGGTACAGACGGAATGACCCCTTCGCTCGTACCTTGTGGAGCATGACCACCGAGATGTTCCTGATGCTGCTCTCCTCCGGTGCCTCCTGGTCCTGCTTCGGTCGCGGGGCAGGTGGTGACAACGCCGCCTGCACCAACCACGTCCCCTGCAGCGTCTCCACGTTCCCTGTGGCGTTTGTGGCCGCGGGCGGCGGAGCCTTTGAGGTGGATGGGTGAGCTAAAGCACCGGGTTTCTTCTTGGGCGCCATAGTTGATGGAGCCGTTGATGATCAAAACAGTGATGAAGATGACGCGCTGCTCATGCTTTCAGGTTCGCGCAAGTGATCCCCCTACCTGGCGCGCCAAAGATGTCGTGGGAAACCACGACGACCTATGGGACCAAGAGCCCCTTGCTGGTTCGGCGGGGCTATGGCTGTTGCACAAAGAGCAGAGGAGCGTGGAACATCACGAGAGGGATCACAAGGGCAGTTTTTACCCAGGTTCGGGCTGCCATGAGGCGTAAAACCCTACTCCTGCTTTGGTGATTGATGGTGGAAAAATGGTGATGAATGCAGTGCACTTGCCCGACAGGGTTGCCTCGGGGCAAGAGCAGCTACGCGCATATGAGTGTGTGAGGGAATGGATTAGCCAACCCTTTCTATGGTTGCCTTGGGCCTTCTTTTATAGATAAAGGGGTCACCACAGTGGCAAATCAGTCATTATGCACTGATTAGATAGCAAACAATGCTATCATACCTAACTCTGCAGGCTGACAGAGCGCATTAAATGCGCCGCTTAACGTCACGTCTTAGCTCAGCCGGCAGGACCTACCGGGCTGTTTTGCCAGCTTCGCGCCTGCTTGCTCGACACGTCGCACGACGGGTGTCGCCTGAGGTATTTTCTGTAGGAAGTGGCTGCCATGTGGTGAATAGCAGCCACTTAGTCACTTTGGAGCTTGACAACACATCAATCGATGACGTGCGTCGTGATGCGGTGGTGTGGTGAGGTGGTTCTACCTCCGCAAGCCCCGGCTGGCCTACCGGGACGACCCGGAGGCTTGCTTCCGGCGGTAACCCCGTCCTAGCCGGGCTTGCCTACCCGTCAAGGGAGGTTTCTCTTCCTTAGCAATATCTTGCTTCTCTGGCTAGTCTTGGTCCTCTTGTGTTGCACGCTGGTCCTTCGAAGAACTGATCCAATGCGCTTCAATATGACCTTTATGCTGCAAACTTGTCCTCGTGCCTGTGCACAGTCTGGGCAATGGACCCAGGGTTTGTTGCACCGACAACCTCCGACAAAGACTCCGGGAAGCGCACATCTTTGGAGTGTAGGGCACCCGTTGAGGACATACCAGAGAGCTCTACTAGCAAGAGCAAGAAGACCAAGACCTCACCACCTGCTATGAAGCAAGTCTCTGCAAGGGAGGATGGAACTGGCGGTACTTTTATGATCAGTGCTACCCTCGATGGCAAATAGGAAAGCGTGCTTGTTGCCTTCCCATGGGGAATATTGATGTGTTTCCATGGCAACCATCAGATATCCTCAGTGTTCCCAGGGAGGTGGAGGCTTTGAATTTACTTCAATGACATAAACAAAGCATGCCCAAAGGATCCCTTTCCCTTCTTCAGATTTATCAGATTGTGGACTCCACTACCTGCTGTGACCCGCTCTCTTTTCTTGATGCCTACTCTGGTTATCGTCAGATCTTCATGGCCAAGGAAGATGGGGAGAAGACGACATTCATTACTCCGTGTGGCATGTACTGTTTTGTACGCATGCATTTCAGATTAAAGAGTGCAGGAGCAACATTTGCAAGGGCCGTGCAAATTAGTTTTGGTTCTCATCTACACAGAAATGTGTAAGCCTATATGGATGATATAGTGGTGGTCAAAACTAGGCACAAGGATTCCCTGATCCAAGACTTGGAAGAGACATTTGCAAACTTATGCAAGATCAACTTGAAGCTCAACCTTGAGAAGTGTGTGTTTGGCATCCCGTCCGGCAAGCTTCTCGGGTTCTTTGTATCTCAACATGGAGTTGAAGCCAACCCCGACAATATCAAACAATTGAGCAGTTGTAGGCACCAAAGCGCGTCAAGGACGTGAGGCGTTTGGCTGGATGCGTAGCAGCTCTAAGCAGGTTCATCTCCAAGTCAGTTGAGCGTGTCTTGCCATTTTTCGAAGGTTTTTTTACATATGTGCCCCTGGTTCCTTAGCTCTACCCATTCATCCTCGCACTCTTAACTTTTGCTCAATTCTCCCCACTTCCTTGCCATAAACCCTCAGACTGGTCAAAACGGACGTTGCCGTCGGGTCAAAGGTTTGACCGTTAACTCTGACGAGTGGGGCCGTGCTGGACTGTGTCGTCTGTTGGACCTGACAAGTGGGGCCGCGTTGGGTGGTGTCGCTGTTCGACCGTTGGGACGTGGTTTCGTTGGGCCATCCCTTGCATTAAACGCCTGCACGCGCCGCCAGGACAGAAGCCTCCTATGCATGCACCTAGCAAAGCCTGCCTGCATGCACCGATGCCACGATGCCACGATGCGCCAACCGAGCCTGCATGCGCCAATGCGTCCGCCACTATGCACTGACCGAGCAGCTTTCTTGCAAGCCAGCCGCCACGGATGCAGCGACGGTCACTATCGCTGGTTCCTCTCTTCTAGCTAGGTGGCTACATATTTGCGGCTTGTGTAAAAAAGAGAAGCATTCATTGTCGCTGCATGCACTAGGTGGTTACTAACAAGGGAACCCTACTAACAAAGCGAGCTCTCTAAGACAACAATCAACAAATATGTAGTCCCAATATGTAGATAGGGCCAACAAGCCCATAACACGATCACATAGTTCAAACTAGGAAGAACTTAATAATAGAATAGATAGAAAACATAACAACAGAGCTTAAGAAAAGGTCCAACAAGCCCATAGCAACTCCAACATAGTTCAATTACAACTTAACATAACATAGACTAAAAAAGATAGAGGGTTTAGAACCCTAGCCGCCGCCTTCTCCACCTCGCTCCTCCTCCGGGTGCCCTTTTCACTGCTCCTCCGGGGCGTTGTTGATGGGGTACGGAAGAGTGTGCATGCACGTCGCGGTGGGGAAGATGTTGGTGTACTCTGTGAACCTATTGTGGGTGGTGAAAGCGATGAACTCGGAGCCACACCAAAATACCCGGCCGAGGAGGTAGAAGGCGTCGAATGTGTTGGTGAAGTGGGCAAGGAGAGCAACCACCACCCGGTTTTGGATGACCTCCTCGACGCGGAACATCGTTGGAGATCCCCGTGGGAGGGGGTGGTAGCCGGACGCGAGGAAGAACTCGGTGAAGTTCCTTGCGGTCCTCAACCTTGATATCGCCCACACACGTAGTGTGCGATCAACGTACACACCGGTAGGGTAGAGCCTCTCCGGCACGGTGGGTGGGAAGCAGTAGGTTGGTCCGGTGTACTACATGGCTGAGGGATGTGCAAAAGAATGAGAACGGGTCGAAGAGCAAGAAGGGCAAATGGCAGAGGATGGGAGATGGATGAGGGATGGCAGAGGGTGGCTTAAATAGCCGAAGTGCTATGTGTTATTTGGCCGTGGCAATAACGGGGTTAAATGTGAAGTAGCCCGTTTTCAAACCCACCACAACATCGGGAGTGTACACGCGTGGGAAACGGTGGTTTGAAAAAAAGAAAAAAAAGCTAATTGCATGCTTGGGAATCCGTGGTCATACATATTATATGAACAAAAAGAGACAATTTTTGAAGGGCTTGTGGCCATTTTGCATGATAAAAATAAATTTGGCCCTTATAAATTTGGTCATTTTGCATGATAAAAATGATAGAGGGCTTGTGGCCATTATACAAATGCAAAATGACCCATTTTTGAATAGTTTGTGGCCATTTTGCATGATAAAAATAAATTTGGCCCTTATAAATTTGGTCATTTTGCATTTGTATAGAACCAAAGAACTAAATTTTCTACGCAATGTCAATTGTTGTGTCATTTCAAACGATGCAAAAAAATAGAGCCAACACGTTCACAAAAAAAACAACGCAATTCGACGGCCCAACCAGAGCTTGGTTTCCTTTTGGGCCCAATAACAATGTTTTTTTTTCGCGGAGTCAATGGTGGGCTAGCAGCCGAGCACAACCAACAGGATCGCCGTCCTTGTGATCCAACGGCGCGGAGCCTGCACGTAGCCTGCCCACCGAATTCCTTCTAGAATACCACATCTGAGGGCTGTCGCTTGGCGCCAGGGTATGATCGGACGGCTGATGTTCGGAGCTAGGGTTAGGCTGCGGGGTTTAGAGGGGTTTTGAGCTGGTCAACGGGGCTGTTCGTCGTTTTATAAGACACACCAACGAGGAAAAATACTAAACTTGGTCTATGGTCATTTTCATGAAAAAACCCTAGCTGGCACGATCGAGGTCAAATGAGCACCATTAAATAAAAAAATATAAAATATAAAACCTACGCACAATGTTGTCTTATGACATGTTACCAACCAAAAATCATAAACTTGGTCTATGGTCATTTTCATGAGCAAACCTTCACACATATGAGCTATAATGTATAAGATTTCATAGAGTTCAAGGAGAGGAGGTAGGGTTACCTTCTGTTTTTGAAAAATTTAATTTTTTAAAAAAAATCACCAACAACTGGAATGAAAAGTGTGAACATGAATGTAATGTCGGTGAGAACACGTACTCCCCCAAGTTTAGGCTTTTGGCCTAACTTGGTAGTCAATCAATAGCCTGGATAGTAGTTGGGGTGCTGAGGAGCAGGCATCCACGCATCCCACTGCTGAGGCTCCTCCACTGCTGCAGCCTGGTCGTTCCGGTAGGCGATGATATCTGCAGGCATAATCCTATATCAGCCCCTGGCAACAGGATCAAACAAAGTAGGAGCAAGCAATGGAATAATATCACGAGTTTCAATGCTAAAAACCATGTTATAAGGAATAGGAATGTTAGCATAATCTCGTGCAAGAAAATGGTGGTGTTCCATGGCTGAGCGGTCTAGGCTGACCTTGGTCAGAGGGTAATCATGAGGGCCTATCTCAACATTAAAGGGAGCCGCCAAACGAGTAGCAAAAATTCCACCATGTATTTTACCCTTGGATTTATTAATATGGAGGCGACGTGCCACAATAGCTCCCAAGCTATAAGTGTTGTCGCCTTCTAGTGCATGGAGTAAAACTGCAAGGTCTGGTGAACTGAGTGCACCCACCTTCTCTCTAGCAAGCAAGCATTTTGCAATGAAAAGAGCAAAGTAATGAACAGCAGGAAAATGCAAGCCAGCGGCAGTGGTAGCTGCCACCCCTCTCTAATCTCCCACTGTCAAGGTGTGATAAAAGGCCTCAAACTCCGCCGGCCTAGGCTCAGCTAAGCTCCCGTCAGAAGGGATCATGCATATGTTACAAAATTCAGTAAGTGGTATCTGATGAGTTTCAACATATAAACTAAACTGCACCTTAGGAGGATTATTCCTATGGAAGAAAGTAAACCTTGGAACAAAAGTGTTTGTGAGGAGATGATACTGTTCACACTCATCTGCGATGAAGTCGGTGAGGCCAACATTAGCAGCATATTGTGTGAACTCCTGAAGGATTCCAGCCTCTTCTATGAACTGGGTATGCGGCCATTCGCACGGCCGTACTTCCACCAATCTCCAAGGATGGAGATCACTATCAGATGACTCGCCAATAACTCCCTTGGAGTTCTTCTTAGAAGCAAACTTCCTAAAGATATTCATCCTTTTCCTATGAACAAAAATTCTGAAATTTTTAGTCCACAAATTTTTCTCAACAAAACTTCACAAAATTGATAGCAACTACTCATAGGGATACATAGAGGTCATAGCAAGCATTGAAACTACTTAGAACTCTAAGAATTCAACATGCAAGCTCATCTACAACAATACCAAGAGTTGTTAATTATTCAAAATATAAACCACTAAAACAAAAACTAATTGGACCAACGGTGGAGTCACATACCAAGCACCAATCCCCCAAAATAGTTTCAGAAATGGAGCTTCGAGCAAAGAGATCGAAATCCAAGGGTTTGAGAGCAAGAACACGGGAGAGAGAGCAATGGAGAATTTTTTCTGGAGGTAAGTGATGATGTGGTGTGAAGGGATAAGTGAGGGGGCCCACGGGGGGACCACAACCCACCAGGGCGCGCCAGGGGGTCCAGGCGTGCCCAGGTGGGTTGTGCCAACCTGGTGCACCTCCCTCTGGTATTGTTTCCACCGGAAATTCTTAAATATTCAAAAAAAATCATACTAAACTTCAGAGCATTCTGAGAACTTTTATTTTTGGGTCATTTTTTTATTGCATGGGAAATTCAGAAAACAGACAAAACATGGCATTTTATTTTATTTAACTAATAAAAACAGAAAACAAAAGGTCAGTACAGAAGGGAGTGCTCACTAAATTCATCAAGTTCATTCCTCTAAAAATGATCCATTAATAAGGTTGATCAAGTCTTATTAACAACCAATTTCGATTAGCATGAAACCGAAGAACTTTTGTAAATCACTAAGTTACCTCAACGGGGATATGAATGTCCCCAACAATAAGCATTTCATATTTCTTTTTGATAGTAGGTAGAGGTATTTGAAAACTTCCAATAGTAATTGTCGGAGATTTTTCAATAACATTAATACCATTCACTTGGAATTGTTTCTTCAGAAAGTGCATCGTATGCTCATTACCATTGATATGAAAAGTGACCTTGCTTTTATGACAATCAATAACAGCCCCGACAGTATTCAAGAAGGGTCTACCAAGGATAATCGACCTATTGTCGTCCTCGGGCATCTGAAGTATAACAAAGTCAGTCAAAATAGTAACATTAGCAACAACAACGGGCACATCGTCACAACTACCGATAGGTATGTCAGTTGATTTATCAGCCATTTGCAAAGATATTTCAGTAGGTGTGAGTTTATTCAAATCAAGTCTTTTATATAAAGAGAAAGACATAACACTAACACCAGCTCCTAAATCACATAAAGCAGTTTTCACACAGTTCTTTTTGATAGAGCAAGGTATAGTTGGTATTCCCGGATCTCCATGTTTTTTAGGTACTCCATCTTTGAAAGTATAATTAGCAAGCATAGTGGAGATTTCAGCTTCCGGTATTTTTCTCTTATTGGTGATGATGTCCTTCATATACTTGGCATAAGGAGGCATTTTCAAGAGATCAGTCAAGCGAGTACGCAAAAAGATTGGTCTCAGCATCTCAGCAAAGCATTCAAATTCTTCATCATCTTTCTTTTTAGTTGACTTGGGTGGAAAAGGCATAGGTTTTTGAACCCACGGTTCTCTTTCTTTACCGTGTTTTCTAGCAATGAAGTCACTTTTATCATACCTTTTATTCTTAGGTTGTGGGTTATCAAGATCAACAGGTGGTTCAATCTCAACATCATCATCTGGTTCTTTTTCATTGTTTGGTTGAGTATCTTCATGAACATCAGCATTATCTTTTTCATTATCAGAAGGTGAATGTTCATTACCAGATTGAGTTTCAGCATCAGAAATAGAAACATGATTATCATTGTCAGGAGGTTTCTCTACTTCTGGTTCACCAGAAGTATGCAAAGTCCTATCATTTTTCTTTTTCTTTTTCTTTTTAGAAGGACTAGGTGCAGTGGTGTTGTTCCTAAGTGAATCCTGTTCAATTCTTTTTGGGTGTCCCTCAGGATAAAGTGGTTCCTGAGTCATTTTACCTCATCTAGTTGCAACTCTAACAGCAAAGTCATGTATGTTGTTATTCATTTCATCAAGAAACTCTCTTTGAGATTTAGCAACTTGTTCTAACTGGGTTTGTCCATAGAAGCATGTTTTCCAACACCTCTAACATCATTTGAGATTCTAAATAACAAGTCACTCAAGCGAGCAATCATATCAAAATTGTATTCCAATTGTTTCATAACATTTGCATTGAAGTGATCTTGTTTTCTAATGTAGTTTTGGCTAGGATGCATATTGTGAGGATTGTCATTATCATTGAACTTCATTAGAGAATTTACTTCTACCAACTTAGGCAGTGGTGGTGTATTAAGCCCATGTATTTCTTCAATAGGAGGTAAATTTTTAACATCCTCAGCTTTAATACCTTTTTCCTTCATACATTTCTTTGCCTCTTGCATATCTTCAGGATTGAGATATAATATACCCCTCTTCTTTGGAGTGGGCTTAGGTGGTGGTTCAGGAGGAGTCCAATCATCATAATTTTTCAATATGTTGTTCAATAATTCTTCAGCTTGACCAATAGTTTGTTCCCTAAAAACACAACCAGCATAACTATCTAGGAAGTCCCTAGAAGCATCGGTTAGTCCATTATTGAAGATATCAAGTATTTCATTTTTCTTAAGAGGATGGTCAGGCAAAGCATTGAGTAACTGGCAAAGCCTCCCCCATGCTTGTGGGAGACTCTCTTCTTTAGTTTGCACAAAGTAAAATATTTCCTGTAAGGCAGCTTGTTTCTTATTAGCTGGAAAATATTTTTCATAGAAGTAATAAATCATATCCTGGGGACTACGCACACAACCAGGAGCAAGAGTATTGTACCAGGCTTTAGCATCATCCTTTAATGAGAACGGAAATAGTTTGAGAATAAAGTAATAGCGAGTCTTCTCATCATGAGTAAAAAGGGTGGCTATGTCATTCAACTTAGTAAGATGTGCCACAACAGTTTCAGTTTCATAACCATGGAAAGGATCAGATTCGACCAAAGTAATTAACTCTGGGTCGACAGAGAATTCATAATCCTTATCAGCAATAAAGATTGGTGAAGTAGCAAACTTAGGATCATATTTCATTCTAGCATTCAGAGATTTTTGTTTATACTTGCATAGTAATTTATCTAGATCATCTCTACCCTTACAAGCAAGAATATCTCTAGTTGTCTCCTCATTCATAACATAACCTTCTGGTACCTTAGGAAATTCATATCTAGGAAGGCTAGTTCTAGCAGGTGTTTCAGTTTCAAGCTCATCATCAGATTCAACAACATCATGTTGTATTGCTCTAGCAATTTGTTCATCAAGAAAGTCACCAAGTGGCACATCATCATTATCAAGCAAGGTACTAGCATCATCATAAGCATTCAAAGTAGAAGTAGCATCATCAATAACTTGCGACATATCAGAATGGATAGCATGTGGTGGTGTTGCAAGTTTACTTATAACAGAAGGTGAATCTAAAGCAGAACTAGATGGCAGTTCCTTACCTCCCCTCGTCTTAGAGGGATAAATCTCAGTCTTAGCATCCCTCAGATTCTTCATAGTGATAAATTGATAATAATCCCAAGTGACTCAACAAATACAGCTATGCTCCCCGGCAACGGCGCGAGAAAAAGGTCTTGATAACCCATAAGTATAGGGGATCTCAATAGCTTTCGAGGGTAGAGTATTCAACCCAAATTTATAGATTCGACACAAGGGGAGCCAAATAATATTTGAAGGTATTAGTAGCTTAGTTGTCAATTCAACCACACCTAGAGATTAATTATCTGCAGCAAAGTGATCAGTAGCAAAGTAATATGATAGTTTTGATAACAGTAGCAGCAGCAGCGGTGACGGTAACAGTGATAGCAGTAGTTTTATAGAAAGTGTAACAGTGATGATAGCAGTAGCAACTTAGCAGAAACAATATAAGATAAATTCGTAGGCATTGGATCGGTAATTTGTTGGATGATATTCATCATGAGACAGTTATAACCTAGGGTGATACGGCACTAGCTCCAATTCATCAATATAATATAGGCACGTATTCCATAAATAGTCTTACGTGCTTATGGAAAGAACTTGCATGACATCTTTTGTCCTACCCTCCCGTGGCAGCGGGGTCCTATTGGAAACTAAGGGATATTAAGGCTTCCTTTTAATAGAGAACCAGAACAAAGCATTAACACACAGTGAATACATGAACTCCTCAAACTACGGTCATCACCGGGAGTGGTCCCGACTATTGTCACTCCGGGGTTGCCGAATCATAACACATAGTAGGTGACTATAACTTGCAAGATCGGATCTAGAACATGGATATAATTATGATAACATAAACGGTTCAGATCTGAGTTCATGGCACCCGGGCCCAAAGTGACAAGCATTAAGCATAGCAAAGCCATAACAACATCAATCTTAGAACATAGTGGATACTAGGGATCAAGCCCTAACAAAACTAGCTCGATTACATGATGAATCTCATCCAACTCCTCACCGACTAGCGAGCCTACGAAGGAATTACTCACTCTCGGTGGGGAGCATCATGGAATTGGCGATGGAGAAGGGTTGGTGATGATGAAGAACGAAGACCCCCCTCTCCGGAGCCCCAAACGGCCTCTAGATCTGGCCTCCCGATGAAGAACAGGAGGTGATGGCGGCTCCGTCTCGTGGATCGTGATAATTCTTTCTCCCTTGTTTTTTCTAGAAAAATAGGATTTTATAGCATCGGTTTTAGTGTCAGCGGGGCCACCAGGTGGGGACAACCCACCTGGGCGCGCCAGGAGGGGGGCGCACCCTGATGGGTTGTGCCCACCTAGGTGCCCCCTCTGGTGGGTCTTGGCTCCAGAAATTCTCTTTATTGATATAAAATTCCTCGCAGAGTTTCGTTCCATTCCAAGAACTTTTATTTCTGCACAAAAACAACACCATGGTAGTTATGCTGAAAACAACATAAGTTCGGGGTTAGTTTCATTCAAATCATGCAAATTAGAGTCCAAAACAAGAGGAAAAGCGTTAGGAAAAGTAGATACAATGGAGACGTATCAAACCACTATACGTTTAAACGGTCAAAGGTGTACTCGGCACTACGCAGCCCCACTCGTCAGAGTTAACGGTCAAAGGCATTGACCCGGCGACAAAGTCCATTGTAACCTGTTCTGACGGTTTCGGGCAAGGGAGTGGGGAAAAGTGAGCAAAAGTTAACAGAATGGGGATGAATGAGTACAACTAAGGAACCAGTGGCACAGAAATAAAAATCCCTTTTTCAAAATCTTGAAAATGGTAGGTCCAATGCAATGGATCCCTGAAGCGGGGGCTACGCTCCAAGAATTCAAGGAGTACCTCTCCTTTCCTCCAGTACTAGTTGCACCAATACCACGAGAGTTGTTGCTGCTATACTTAGCGGAAATCAATCAAGTGGTTAGTGCTGCACTAGTGGCCGATCGAGCGGGAAGCCGAGGACAAAGAGAGAGCAACCACAGAGCCTCAAGTCGACAAGCTATAATATTTTTTGGCAAGGTCAGATGCTGACAACCCAAGTTCAACGCAGGCAAATGAGACAGAACAACAAGCTGTGAAGAAGAAGAAGATGATGCAGCGCCCAATTTACTTTGCCAGTTCCCTTCTCCAGGGGGCTAGGTCAAGGTATTATGGTGTGTAGAAGTTGCTCTTTGGCCACCTCATGGCCTCAAGGAAGTTGCGTCACTACTTCCACACACATCAAATCACCATCGTTACTCGCTTTCCATTGAAGCGCATTTTGAGAAATCCAGAAGCCACTGGTAGGATAGTGGTGTGGGTGTTGGAGTTGTCGAGCTTTGATTCAAAGTTTGAAAATACATCAACAATCTAAAGTAGAGCCTTGGCAGAATTCATTGCAGAATGGACACCAACTCTAGACGAAGAAATACCAGAGACCTCGCTTCCCGGCAAGGAAGCGCCCCTAGATTGGATCATGTACTTTGACGGGGCTTTCTCGCTCCAGGGCACCGATGCTGGAGTGCTACTTGTAGCACCCACTGGAGAGCATATCTAGTAGGTAGTTCAAATGAAGTTTCCTCGGGAGCAGGCCACCAACAACACCGCTGAGTATGAAGGATTGCTTGCCAGACTCTGCATTGCAATCGACTTTGGTATCAGAATGTTGATCATCAGAGGAGACTCACAGTTGGTGGTGAAGCAAGTGGAAAAGGATTACCAGAGCCTGTTGATGGAGGCATATGTGGATGAAGTGAGGAAATTGGAAGGGCACTTTGACAGTCTACAGACATAGCATGTTCCTCGTGCTGAGAACAGCATTGCCAATGACTTGTCGAAGCGTGCCACCAAGAAACTACTATGGAACCAGGTACCTTCGTACTCCTTTTGAATCAACCTTCGATTACACCATCAACGAGGCCAAACAAGAGAAGAAAGTTGGATTCTGGCAACTACTTTCCGGCAAAGCTTCCCTCAGTCGCCGGAAAGGAGGTTGCCGGAACTTGTCGATGAGCAGCAGGCTCCGGCAGGACCTGAGGTCCTTGCCGTGGAGACAAGCGCTCCCACAATGGAAGAGAATCCTTTAGTCCTTGTCATCGAGCCACAGGCTCCGACATGGGCACGAAACATAGTCCATTACCTATAGAGAGGTCAACTTCCCGATGAACAAGAAGAAGCTGAGAAAGTAGCCTACCAATCAAGTATGTATCAGTTTTTTGATAGCATTTTATACAGAAAGAGGACAAACACTACAAAAAAATACACTTCCGTGATGATACGTGTTTGTCACAGTAAGTCACATTTTTTGTCATGCATGTACATCCATGACAATTTTATGACAGAATCAAGATAGTCATACTTGTGCTGTCGTAGAAGTGTTCCATGACAGTACCAAAATTATCATCACGGAAGTGTCCACTTCCATGACGATAAATCACGCGTCATAGAAGTGCTTTCGTCAAGGGTGACCGACACGTGGCATCCACCGTAACGGGTTCCCGTTAAGCTATCAGGTTCTGGTTTGGATCCAATAACCCGTTAACAGCTCGGACCAATGGCGATTTTCCACGTGTAAAACTCTCAATGGCCAGAGGAACCACGTGTGGGCTCACCGTTGGGACAGATGTCATCAACTCATTGGACCGAAGGCGCCTATGATACATCGACATGTGGCACGGCCCAACAACGGCCCATTTAGGTTAAAAAGGCTGGCCCAGTCAAAATTAGCGTGCCGGCCCACTAACGGCCTACTAGCAGACGGCCCATTCGCAGTTAAGGCCCATACGGCTATTGTCAAATCGGCCCGTCAACGACCCGTTCTAAACCTTTCATCATCGCGGCCCATGGTCACATCTGGCCCATTAACGGTCCGCTAAGTATTTGGGCCGAATTAGGGCCCAGTGTATTTCCGGCCTGTTAAAGGTCCTGCTTAATTTGGGCCTATTTATTGGCCATTGAAACTTTCGGCCCATAAATGACCGTGAAGGATTTGGGTCATATTCGGCCATGTCTGACATTCGGCCTGTTAGTGGCCCATTGTAGATTTGGGCCACTTCCATCCTGTTGTGATTTTTGGCCTATTAACGTCGGACGAAATCCATGGGCCATATGTGGCCCAACGTCACATCGGGCCTATTAACGGCCCATATAAAACTGATACTAATCAAGCCCGACCGAACTTCCGGCCTGTTAAAGGCCTGTGTAGTAGGTCGGTGCGTTTACGACCCGTCTGAATTTCTGCCCGTGAACGATCCGCATTGTAAATGGGCCACCACGAGCCGAGATACATTTCCGCCTACTAATGACCAGTGGGTTATTTGGCCCAATCAGGGCCCAATCTCACTTTCGGCATATTAAAGGCCCATGTTATTTATGGGCTTGAGATATTTACACATGTCAACAGCCTATTGTTACTGAGGGCCCAAATTATGTTTAGGCTTGTTAAAGGCCCACTAGGGGCACAGGCCTACCAAAAATATGAAAGCTTATGCTAATTTAGGCCCAGATATTCTTAGTGGGCTACATGCAAATTACGGCCCATAATCATTTTTAGCCCAATTGGAATGGGCCTAACGAATGTTGGCACGTTGGGCTCCTATGAAGCTTTCGGCCAAATACATTGCTAAGATAAACCTACAATATACAAAAATAGCGTCGTAATTTCGACAGCCTTTGGCAGCACGATAAATGTTGTATCACAACAAAACAAATTCTAGCCATACATTAAAGTCCTGTTGGCATAAAGTTTACAGTCCTTGTAGATAAAAGCACCATCAGATGTATAGAAGCACAGATCATTTGACCTGAGTGCTAATTTTTAGGCTGTAGAATCTGATGGAGCAGCATGATCATCCCCTTTTTCCACCATTGCTCTTGAACAACAAAGCAAATGTCTTATAGTCTGGTTTCAAACCATTCATATCTTGACGACATTTTTCAACCACTATTCTTGTTTCTGAAACAACGTCCATTAGGGATTGGACTTGTGTCTGGAGCACAGATATATCACTCTGTCTAGCCGGAAGATTTTGTTCAGTAGGCGATTTGGTTGAGGTTACCTTGACAACCAAACCAGAATTACGCAGGAAGGTGCTTTTTGCATTGTTAGTGGAGAGATACTGACGCACTGCAGCAAGAGGTGACATTATGCCTGTGGTAGCCTCGTCACCTTCAGGTGGTTGTGGTTGTTCAATCATTTGTTCCATAGCTTGATGAAAGTTTGAACTTGTAGATTAGTGTACCAGATAAGTTACTAATGAGACAAAAACAAACAAAGTAGGTTTCACGTTTATACATAACTTATTTTGGTGAACTACTCTAATACATTAGCATGTATTGTAGTGCCAACTACATAATAAAATCAGTTTCAAAACATATGTCCATGTAGCATGCCTATTGTATTGTCTAGTTCCTCACATTCATTGACATGTAAGGATAAAGAGACATGGTTTAAAGTAGGATGAACATAGTATGACATCATTCATATCATGGGCAAACAGATATAAAACAAACAGGTTATTGTATCATTGTGCGGGCACGTGAACATCACAACTAGATTACAGATCAAGACCAATAGAATATCCTTCATCTCTTTTAAACCGTGTAAGGTGAAATGATACGTTAAGACAACTGTGTATAAAAGTGAACAGAGTAACTGACATTGGCTGCAAACCAAGCAGTTAAATGAACATGTCAAAGTAACAAGTAGTTCAAAGGCAGGAGGAGTAAGGACTTAAAATAGCGGCTTGAACTGGTGTGCTCATGCCCTTCATCTTGCTGGTGTGGCAATCCTTGAAGATTTGCACTGCATTCGGTTCAGGTTCTTTTCGGTCGCACGGGCTTTCCTCTGTATTTGGAAGAAGTCAATATAGATACGATAATATGGCACAGAAAAAAGAAGGAAGTAGCAGGTATTTACAAGAGCCTTGCAGTGTGCAATATAGCAACGAGATCCTGTTTTCTGTTGGAATTTCACTTTAGAATGGTTGGTCTTGTTCTTCCAACAGTTAGCCTAGAAGAAGATACACTTGTAAGGCACATACGTAAATACAAGTTCAATATGTGAACTGATCAAATACATATACCCTACCTGATACTTTGGATCAGACCAGTGTTTAACAAGGGATGTCCAGTCTTCATCTGTAATATATTCCACTGGAGATGTTTGGGTGATTTCATTGTTAGCCTTGCCTTCAAAGTGAGTTTTTCTAAGGTGATACCGATACTATCACAGAGCAGACTGAAAAACATGAGTGCATGCTTGTTTAGTTGCATCATCTTTCGGATCCAACTTGAACCTCATCTGTTGAAAAAAGAATGTGAGTCTTATCAGGAGGAAGCTAGAAAGTATGGGACAGAGCAAGACAATATTACAAATTGCGGTGAATAACATTACTTACGGTTAAATGGTCAAGGAAGGTGTTAAACTCGGCATCGTCTTTCTCATTCATGTACTGGATCCACGTTGGGAGGATACGTGCATGACACCAAACGACAACGGCTGCCTCTGATACTAACTTGGCTGACTTTGTAGCATCATGTGGCCTTTTTAAACCTGGCTCAAAATGGATCTCCATTCTTCCTCCTTTAGATTTTGTTAATCTGTCAAGCATTATCCATAATGTCTGTTTTCCGATTGCGCCGTGGTGCTAGTTCAACAATGAATATGGAATGTGTTAGTGCACATCAAACTATGAGAGTACATATAAAGGAGCGTGGAACTGCAACTTGACTCGGTCAGGTACCGTCTTGGTGTTGATGCTCATGAGGTTCATCTGATCTTGCCAAGTCCTGTTGTGTTAGCAGTGCTTCGGAAGTAGTGTTAGGTGTGAAGGCAGCTTCGGAACTGGCAGCTGCGGAGCAAACGAAGGAGTAACTTTTTGAGATGCCGGTACAGTTGAAGCGGATGCTGCAGCTGGTGGAGCAGGTGATACTATGTTTGTAGATTTAGCCGGTCGACTTGGTCTTTCTACTGCACTATAAGTACCAACAGAATCTCGAGGGCAGATCCTTTTCCGCCGCACCCGACAAGTAACACCATTCCCTACTATATTCTTTTCCTTGCTCCTTTTTGACTTTGCCATGTCAAGCGTACCCACAACACAAAAGAATAAAATCGCTCTTCAGAGCTCATTGATGCATGATACAGACAAGCAATACTTTGATACAGACAAGCAATACTTTGATGCATGATGGAATATGTAAGAAAAACAGGACGGCGTGACATATTCACAGCTACGATGTGTAAACTAAGCAGAAGGATTTTCAAGAAAATAGAAGTAATGCAAGCTAGACACCATATGAAAGATGCAACCAATATCACTCTGCCAAGTTAAAAGTGTCTTGTCATAAGTGGCATTTCGAAAAATTAGAAGCAGTACAACCTAGAAATCAATGCAAGATGCAACCACTATCAATCTGCCATGTTAAAAGCGTCCCATCATGAGTGACTGATGCGGGATACACAACTGCAGTACTTTGATGTAAGCACATGGTATGATAGATAGATGCAGTGTATTCTAGACACAGAAAGGCATGTCATATGCACATGTATAACGTATATACTCAGCAGGTGCAATTTAATCAAAATAGAAGAAATATAGGCTAGACAACATATGCAACATTAAACCAATTATCACACTATCAACTTAGAGCAAGCACCTACGGTGGTGGAGTACAGGAGATGAACTCATCATGAAGACTTGGGACTTCAACTTCATTAGTAGTAGCAGTGGCAAATCTAGAGAGTCTTTGTTTGCATCAGTCCAGAGGACCACCAACATCCCCTACCTTACTCTTTTCCTTCCTATTTTCTGATATTGCCTTATGAAGTCAAAACCACAAGAAGATGAATAAAATTAGCTCTGCATACCTAGTTGATGCATGATACAGAGAACACTACTTTGATGTAAGGCAAGCGCAGGATAGGAGGATGTAATATATACAAAAAAAGACAGCATTGCATATTCACACATACGTTAGGAGGATGGAATATGTATGAAAAACATTAAGCAGAAGGCATTTCAACAAAATTATAAGAAAAGAAAGCTAGGCACCATATGAACATGCAACCAATATCACTCTATCAGGTATAAAGTGTCTCGTCGTAAGGGCCATTTCAAGAAATTAGAAGCAGTAGAAGCTACAAGACAATGCAAGATGCAACCGACATCACACTCCGAAGTTAAATGTGTCTTATGGGTAAGTGATCATTGCAGGTATAAGTTGTAAGCTACGCAGATGCAATTCAACAAAATCAGAAGCAATACAAACTAGACATCATACCGAACACGCAACCACATATAACAGTTCCAAGTTAGAGCAAGCACCTATGATGGTGGAGTAGGGGATATGTGCTCATCATCTACACAGCTACATTGACTGTCCATCCTTGTGTTGTCTTGCGAATCTTGTTGGGAGGATGGCGGAGTAGAATCTGTAGAGACTCTCTATTTGAGTTACTCTGAAGGACCACCATCATCCACTGCCAGACTAATTTCCTTCAGCCATATTGATTTTGCATTGTGAAGTCAAACCGATAAGAAAAAGAAATAAAATTTGCTCTTAAGAACTCATTCATGCATGATACTGACAAACACTACTCGGATGAAAGGCAAACACATGATACAAGGATGGAATATGTATGAAAAACAGGACGGCGTGACATATTCACACCTATGATGTGGTAACTAAGCAGAAGGCATTTCAACAAAATAGAAGCACTGCAAGCTAGACACCATATGAAAGATGCAACCAATATCACTCTGCCAAGTTCAAACTGTCTGGCGTTTCAACAAATTATAAGCAGTACATGCTAGAAATCATATGCAAGACACAACCAATATCACAGTGGTGACTTAAAGCTGCCTTATCATAAGTGACTAATGCGGGATATGCTAAAATAGTAGTCTGATGTAAGAACATGGTGCGATCAGATATAGTATGTTCTAGAAACAGGAACACGTGTCATATTCACAGGCATTATGTGTAAATTAAGCAGATGCAATTCAACAAAGTTAGAAGCAATACAAGCTAGACATCATACGCAACATGCAACCACATTATAGTGCCAAGTTAGAGCAAGCACCTGTGATGGTGGAGTAGGGGAGATGTGCTCATCATCTACATAGCTACGTTGACTGTCTAGCCTTGCGTTGTCTTGCGAATCTTGTTGGGAGGATGGTGGAGTAGAATCTGTAGAGACCCTCCGTTTCAGTTGCTCTGAAGGAACACCATCATCCAATGCCTTACCAATTTCCTTCCGCTTTACTGATTTTGCATTGTGAGGTCAAACCGACAAGAAAAAGGAATAAAATTCACTCTTCAAAACTCATTCATGCATGATACTGACGAACACTACTCTGATGAAAGGCAAAGTCACGATATGAGGATGGAATATGTAAAAAAAACTAGACGGTTTGACATATTCACACCTATGATGTGGTAACTAAGTAGAAGGCACTTCAACAAATTAGCAGCACTGCAAGTTAGACACCATATGGAAGATGGAATCAATATCACTCTGCCAAGTTAAAACTGTCTCGTCATAGGTGGCATTCATCAACCTAGAAGCACTACATGCTAGAATCATATTCAAGATGCAAACCAATATCACAACTGCCAACTTAAAGGTATTCATCATAAGTGACTGATGCAGGATACACAAGAAGAGTAGTTTCATGTAAGAACATGTGTGATGACAGATATAGTTATGTACGCAAAAATAGGAAACCGTGTCAATATTCACACGTATCAGTGTAAGCTAAGCAGATGCAGCTTACACTAATTAGGAGCAATACAAGCTAGACACATATGCTACATGCAACCAGATATCACACTGCCAAGTTAGAGCAAGAACCTTGGATGGTGGAGTAGGGGAGCGGAGACTTGGCACTTGTAATGCACTAGCAGTACAAGGAGAATCCATACAGATGCTCTGTTTACGTTGCTGCAGAGGACCACCATCATCGCGTTCCTTACTCTTTTCCTTCCTCTTTTGTGATTTTGCCTTGTCAAGTCAAACCCACAAGAAAAAGGAATAAAATTTGCTCTTCAGAACTCATTGATGCATTATACTGGCGAACACTACTTTCATGTAAGGCAGCCGCATGATAGGAGGATGGAATATGTATGAAAAACAGGACGACATGACATATTACCATGTATGATGAATAAAGTGTATACTAAGCACAAGGTATTTGAACTAGTTAGAAGCAATGCAAGCTAGAAACCGTATGAAAGATGAAACCAATATCACTCTGCCAAATTAAAAGGGTGGCCTAATAAATGTATTTGACCAAATTAGAAGCAATACATGGCAACAGGCTAGAAATAATATGCAATATGCAACAAATAAAGATGTCTCATCGTAAGTGATTGATGCAGGATACAGAAGAGAGGTAGCTTCATGTAAGGACATGGTTAGCAGATAGATGTAGTATGTACCAAAAATAGGAAGGCATGTCATATTCACAGGTATAATGTGTAAACTAAGAAGATGCAATTTACCCTAATTATAAGCATTACAAGCTAGACACTGTATGCAACATGCAACCACATATCACACTGCGAAGTTAGGGCAAGCACCTGCGATAGTGGTGTAGGGGAAGTGCGGTCTTCAAGTACAGAGCTACGTTCAATATCTTCATTTAGGCTTGTTGTCTCTTGAGAATCATGTGGATAGGATGAAACCGCACTCCTTATAAGAGTAGCGCGTCTCATACTAACCAACGGGCGTGACTGTCTTATCGTAAGCGATAGATGCAGGATACACAAGAACTGTAGTTTTATGTAAGAACATGGTGTGATAGGCAGATGTAGTATGTACCAAAAACAGGAAGGCGTGTCATATGCACATGTATAATGTGTAAGCTAAGGAGATGCAATTTAACAAATTAGGAGCAATACAAGCTAGGAACCATATGCAACATGCAACCAGATATCACACTGCCATGTTAGAGCAAGCAACTGGGGTTGTGGAGCAGGGGAGATGAGATTTGGAACTTGCACTGCAGTAGGAGTAGCAGGAGAATCTGTAGAGATCATCTGTTTTGATTGCTCCAGAGGACCACCATCATTCCATGCCTTCGTCCTTTTAGATTTTCCTTGTCAAGTAAACACACAAGAAAAAAGAATGAAATTCGCACTTCCAAATTCGTTGATGCGTGATACTGACGAACACAACTTTTATGTGTGGCAACCACATTGTTGGAGGATGGAATATGTACGAAAAACGCTAAGCAGAAGGCATTTCGACAAATTGGAAGCAATGCAATCTAGACACCATATGAAAGATCCAACCAAAATCACTCTACCAAGTTAGATGTTTCTCATTATAAGTGGCACATCAACAAATTAGAGGCAATACATGTTTGAAATGATATGCAAGATGCAACCAATATTACACTGTCAACTTGAAGGTGTCTCGTCAGAAGTGATTGATGGGGGATACACAAGAAAAAGTAGTTTGATGTAAGAACATGGTTAATAGAAAGACGTAGTATGTACCAAAAACAGGAAGGCATGTCATATTCACAGGTATAATGTGTTAACTAAGCAGATGCAATTTACCCTAATTAGAAGCATTACAAGGTAGACACCATATGCAACATGCAACCACATATCACATTGCCAAGTAAGAGCAAGCACCTGCGATGGTGGTGTAGGGGAATTTTGGTCATCAACTAGAGAGCTACATTGACTATCTTCATTTAGCCTTGTTGTTTCTTGAGAATCATGTGGGGAGGATGACACTTCACTATTTAAACGAGTAGCACATCTCACAGTAACCAACTGGAGTGACTGTCTCATCATAAGTGATTGATGAGGGATACAAAAGAGCATTAGTTTGATGTACGAACATGGTAAATAGACATATGTAGTATGTATCAAAAACATGAAGGCATGTCATTATCAAAGGTATAATGTGTAAAGTAAGCAGATGCAATTTAACCAAATTGGAAGTAATACAAGCTAGACACCATATGCAACATGCAACCACATTTGTCAGCGCGAAGTTAAAGCAAGCACCTGTGATGGTTGTGTGTGGCAATTGAGATCATCAACTGCAGAGCTACGCTTATTGTCTCCATCTGGTAACACTACACCCTTTAGAGTGCTGAAAGGCTTAGTGCTTATCTTCGAATTACACTGGAGCAACTTCTATCTTTTCTTTTTTGTATTCATCAACACTGCATCAGAGTCTGAAATACCCATGCATAAAAAACAATAGTGTGAGTATGGGTGAAGTGTGTGCACAAGTAGTACAGTGTAAAAGTAGCAGATAGCAGGTCGGTGATAAATAAATGACGGGAGACATATGATAGCTCTACAACATGCATGGCACACGAAATTACTAGATTCTAGGATTTTGAAATATGAGGACAGGGATGGTTGGGAAATGCAGATGCTCCTCCAGCACACCACAAGGTGTGGTCCTATGAAAATACGAGTCGACTGAAAAAATAGGCCAGTCCATTTTTTCTGCACTGCTGATGTACAAAGAACGGGCAGATCACCTTCATCTATCTCCAGCAAGTCAGTGTTGACGATCTTCCTCGAAACGCCAGCGACCACCGGCCCAGTCCCCTGCCTCCACCCTCCCCTTGACCTCACCGCACTGCCGTGCTTGGCACCGCCCCCGGCCATCCCTTCAAGCCCCGTCGAGCTCCAGATCGGGTGCAAATAGCTCCTGCGCCCCACACCCCTATGTAGACACCGATGCGCCGCTTCCACGGCGAACATGCGGACTATGTGCTCCGCGCGCCTAAGCGGGTGCTGCTTCTTTTAATTGCGAATCAACTGACCCTGAATTGAAGTCCAGGCGGGTTACTGACCTCTAGCCAAGGTGAAATAGTATATGGGGTGAAACCTTGTGCATTTAGTATCACGAAGAAGATGCAGTAAGAAGCGCTCAACTAGTTTCATTTGTGGGATGAATACGGTGTGAGTAGGGACGTAAGATTTGCATGAATAAGGGAAGAGGAGTACCTCTTTCTGCTAACAGTGTTGTGTCCTCCTTCTGTTTTTCCAACGATCTTCTTGTGGTTCACTGGAAACAAGAAGTTATGGAGGACGGTGGAGCCTTTGACGAACCCATGGCCAAGTTGTTGAGTGTGGTGCGGTGGCCGTCTGTCGGCGGTGGGGAACCAGATCCGAGGCAGAGAACGACGGCGTAGCATGAACATCTCCAGTGCGGTGGACGGTTGCGATACTGGAGTGGCAGCGGTGAGGCGCAGGACGGCGTGGTCAAAGTGGTTCTGGTACGGTGCACATCGGCGTCGACATCGTGGAGGCATCTCTGCCTCGGCTTCAGCTGCTAAGTCCTTGAGGGCGTTGCGATTGCGGTTGTGTTGGACGACGATGTCGGGGTACCAGCTCCGGCGTGATGGAGGAGGGCGGCGCTGGATTGGGCACGATGGGGTGGAGGACGGAAGAGGCTGGGGTTTCGCGGCTGGTGGAGAGGGTGTTTTGGCGCCCATAGAGTATGAATGGGGAAACAGAGGGAGGGGGGAACTAAGGGGGGAACAATGTTTCGGTCTGGGACGCGCTTGTTTGAAATTTGGGGAAAGTTAAAATTTCGGACATATTGCGGGTTGGGGGTAGGACAGTAATCTCAGGTGTCCCAAATGGTGGCGAGATAGATTTTGGCCGAGCGCATGGGTGTTTAGGCGCCCACGGCGTATGAATGCTTCTCGGAGGCGGTTGAGACTGGCGTCTTAGTGAAGTTACAAACCTACCCCGGTTTAGACCTTTGGACATCGGGCCGATAGGCTACACGGGCGAGAGTCAGGACAGTAATTTCCTACCACCAAACATTGGTCTCGCGCGGTTTCGGGTGACCAGAGGCTTATTTGGCACTTCGTTCAATAATTGGGAGCAGAAGCATTAACGTTTTCGGTTCTCTTGAATAGAACTTTCAGGATTTGTCAAACTTCACAAATCTTGACTCTTGAAAATCCTAAAACTACGATTATTTTGGAATGGAGGGGGTACATTTGAATATACACTGTACACGAGTATATATTAAAAAATATGCAACTTACCTCAGTTCATGCATGGTTGCAAAAAAATAGTTAGACATGCGTATGAATATATAGCATGTTCAAACCCACAACAAAGATTGATGCCCCCTTTTAGATCTGATTGACAAATGCCATTATTTCGGATTCAAAAAGATGAATGCACTTCCTATGAATTCGAATCTTCGAAACCCCCTTTATGTTGAATCAACATGCATTCTATTTCGTAGCTAGCAATTTGGAATGTATCCATGTAAGTCATAAATGTATAAAGTGCTCCACACTAACAACATGGAGTGCACTAATTAATGTTTATATATGAATTGCAAAAGCAATGCATTGTCTGGATTTCAAAGCACTCTCACTCTATGGATTGATAATATGAAATAAACACATGCACATGCTAGAATTCAATAGAGTATGGGTGTCTGATAGACCGGTGCTTGTTCATACGCAAATTGCAAAATTCATGATCTCATCCAAAAATAATAATGCCATTTATATTTTAATTTAATGCGTAGAACTGCCTTTTACACGTAGATGCACTATGCCTCGACCCGGTCTCACACACGCACTATATCTCTCTCTATCCAACGCATAAGTGCACACCCTTTATATACATCAGCATTTCTCTCTCACACATGCTCACATTCTCTACCGGGGTCACGGGGTGTCTCACACACACACTCTCTATATATCTCGCTCTCTCTTTCTGACTACTATGTACCACTCTTTTCACTAATCTCAGTTGGGAAACACTATTTCTCTCACATGCATATATACACACGCACGGTCTCTACTAGCCCTATATAGGCACATATATGTGCCTACGTGCCTCTCGCACGCACATTATCTTTAGGCCTCTCTTGCACACATTGCCCCCCCACAGACCTCTCTCTTAGTACTTTGCAGATATGATTCCATCAGATCATTTGGTAGGATATCCCTAACTGTTAGGCTGGATGGTAATACGAGGCAAAGTTTTACCCAAGTCCGGGCCCTTGCAGTTGAGGAAAAAGCCTACTCCTGGTACTGTATATTTGTGATAGGGGTGTGTACAAAGTACACATGAACACCAGACATTGTGCATGTGTGTATACTATTGACGAACTAGCCACCGGGCTTCTATAACATACTCGGGGCCTAAGGTTACAAATCATATATAGTCGGCTTATCATCAGTGGGGATAGAGTCCTCCACGACTCTGGTAGCTTCGTCTTGTACGTCGACTCCTCCACATGGGTCTTCGTATAATGCGTCTCGGTCCAACCTATGTGGCGCAGGATCGAACCGACCCATGAGTCCTCACGTTGACCCACCACAACTAGAAATGATGTGCCAACCACACCACACACGCAAATCGACCACTAAGAAAATAAGCATATAGAATAGTACAATGTTACACATGAAAGTTAATTGCATGGTGCATCCAATAATATCTGTTATGCATTGTGAATGTTTGTATTTTGTCCTAAAATATTAGTCACGGGAAAGAGAAATGAAGGGCAAATCTCTCCTTGTCTCCACCGGACACCTCCTCTTTCTACACCACTTTCACATATGCACACAAACTATCTCTCGGCCCTCTAAAAGTATGCATGACCCTGACACATTCACGCATGACATTCACTGTATTTCAAGCGAAAGCTATGCGGTCACTGGACTTCAGAATATGCTCATTACGATCACCGTATACATTCTCGTGGTAATCATATGGTATGTAGCTCACGATACGTCTCCGTATTTTGTTGATGACCCTGGCGGACATTGTATTTGATGCGTGCTCCGTATTTTGTTGACGACACTTACGGTCATTGTATTTGAAGCAAAAGCATGATATGGTCAATGGACTTTAGAATAAGCTCATCATGGTCACCATATACATTTTGTGGTGCTAACCAACATGTGCTTGGATGGTTAGGAGGACAGTGGTTTCCCCAGCCCACCAAGGTTAAAGTCCTCGTGCTTGCATTTATCCTGTATTATTTCCCGGCGATGTGCGTTCAGTGGGAGGAGACGTTCCCCTCGACTACGAGGCACCTATGGTGACTTCGTAAAATCTCAAGATCATATGCTGGCTCACTCTCTTGAAGGTGCTCATAGGGGTAGGGTATGCGTGTGTGCGCTTATAGCAGTGGGTGTTTGCGCGTATATATGAGCACTTGCGTCTGTACCGTTTAAAAAAATACATGTCGTGGTTATACGGTCACTGGCTCACCCGCACAACTCCGTATTTTGTTGATGACACGATCAATTGACGAGTCAAACATTCCACGTGGCGCAACTAGTGTTGCACCATCAGCGCGCGTAACCATGGGGCCCACCTATCAGCGCGTATATGAAAGAAAGAAATGGTAGTTTGAGTCTATACCGTGTTAATAAATACATTTTGTGGTGGTTATACGGTCATTGGCTCACCATACAGCTCTGCAATTTATTGATGACACGATCAATTGACTAGTCAAACATTCCACATTCAGCAGCGCACATTACCATAGGGCCCAACGCATATATGAAAGACAGAAATGGTAATAAATTAGTGGTCGGTGGGGATTCGAAGTCGTGAGACCTCTGGTTGGTAGCCCCCGCGCCCTAACTACAGCAGACAAGGATCGCCTTGTGATGATACTCATTAAATTAAAATATAAATATAAATGGCTGGTGTGGGGGCCTAGAGGGATGGCGGGGCGGCGGCGGACTAGCGATGGGGAGTGCTTTTGGGGCGGGCGGGGCGGTGAGGCGGCGCAGGAGCATCGCCGGTCGCGGGTGGCGGGGGCCGGCGGTTCGGTCGGTGGTGGCTGGCGGCTCAGGGGGTAGAGGTTGAAGATGAACTGCAGACCCTTGATTTCATATCCAACGGCTGGAAAATTGACTGACCAGAGATGAAAAAGTCAGTCGACTGACGTGTAGCCTCACCCCGCACGTACACATGCACGCACGCAACACTCGCACGAACACACGCATGCATGTAGGCGTGCAACACTGACACGTACACATGCACACACGAACACATGCACACACACACATGCATGCAACACTGAAACGTACACATGCACGCACGCAACACTCGCACGCCTGCATGCACACAACACACGACGCAAGACGAATGCTCAACCTATACGTGCATGCACCCTTTGTTAAGGACATGGATTGTTACGGGTATTAATCAATCTTATCTGTGATAAGCAAAACATTGATGTTTGCAGCAGTCTTTATGAATCACAGCGTATCAAACGGGCTATCAACGTATATATGAAAATTTTAAAATTCTCTTACATTATATAGTAGGCTTATCTACATGAAATAGATGACATCACTATCAATGAACAATCATCGGTTTATGAAATGCCTGCTTCTGACCGCCCTGGCCCACAGAAAGCTCCTCTGCCGTGCGCTGCCTGCGTTGGGTCACTGACATGTAGGCCAGGTACCCAACGAGCCCACACGTCAGTGGAAGAACGGTGGGGTGTCGTACATCAGAGTCGAGGGCGCCACTCGCTGCACGCCCGGCTGAACACGCCTCCTTGTCGCATTCAAACGCCTCCATGAAACCCGTGTGGAAGTCAAGAAACTCACTCTAGACACACGTCCGTTCATGACCGGGACGACATTAAACGCAAGGCCGGCCGAGCTCCCCCCGTCCGCCGTCTATTTAATCTCCTAATTAAACGAGGCCAGACGCCGGCCAAGAATCTCACACCTCCGCCGCTCCCCTATCTCCTTCTTCACCATTTTGTCCACCCTACAATGGCTTACAAAGAGTAGTTATCCGGCATCCAAGCCGGCTGGGTGGCCCGCTGAGCCCGCCGGATACGAGCTATGCAGCTTGTTGATCCACCTCCCCCATCGCCCGACGGAGCCAGTTGCCGCCCCAAGCCGACGCGCGGTTCGGCAACTCAGCACTCCAGGCCAGCTCGACGAGGAGCTGCGAGCAGCTCCAGGCCGGCACGGCGGGAGCACGGGCGTCGTCACTGCCGTCCACGCCACCGCCTCGTACCGCGCCTCCCGTGTCTATGGCCGCGTCTTCCGTTCATGTGGCCGAGACTCCCATACCTGCTGCCGCACCATGAAAGCAGAGACAGAAGCCGGGTGCGCAGAGAGCGACGAGTCGGTGGCCAGCGCCTCCGCGTCCGCCGCCATCATCAAGGAGAAGTAGAACACGGGAGGCCGCCGCCGCTTGGGTCCGATGAAGGCCACCACGGAGGCGAAGCCGGCGAACACAGGAGGTGTCTTGCCGGATCCTTTTGTTGCGAGGACCTTCGTCGACCCCGCATGGGCTCCACAGAAGCGGAGAAGCCTCCTTCCATCTCCATATTGGGCATCAGCCAACAATGTCAGTTGGGCAGTGGGGAAGCGAGCCGTCCTTTGCGCTAAAGCATATACATCCGGGGCTCCCGGCAGTCCGGTGATAGTGCTGCCGGACATGAGGAAGACAAATGGATCGGCGGGTGACCATTTAGTCTAGGTATTATTATACCTGTGCTGTTCAGGACTAGCACCGCTTAGTTGATTTGAATGTAATGAAATCCGTCATGTTTGTATGAAAATCCGGTATTTTATATGAATTTGTCATTGTTTATATGAAATATCGCCCTGTTTGCATGAATTTCGTCCGGTTGGTTGAGTTGCTATCAGAATGTGTGCGGCTACGGTTGGATGGCCTTAATTTGCGGGTCGCCGGTCGGTCTGCGGCCGGCTCGGGCGGCGTGGTGGGACAAAAAAAGCACAGCTCAAGCGAGGTCATCTCCACCGCGTGCGCTGGAGGATGCATGAGCACCCGAGCTCTTCCTCATTCATCGGTGGCAAAGGCACGGGTGGACAAAAGGGTCGCCAATATTTTGGCTACCCCGGGCAAGATCCAAATAGCCCCTCCCAGCCCCACCCCTCCCAGCACATTCAAATCCCTCGTTCGCCGTGAAATTTTGCCATGTGTTGTTTTCATGGACTAGCAAGATGCCCGTGCATTGCACGGAACATCAAGATGCATTTTTTTTCCAAAACACCTGTTGTGATTGGCCCATGCAGGAGTAATCCCATGTGTAAAAGCTAATGATATCTCGAGAATTTTATCGGAAAAATGGTATCTCGAGAATTTCATCGAAAAAATGATATCTCGAGAAAGATGAGAGATAAGGTGAGGAGGAGTGGGGCGTGGTGGTTACTGGTGGACGGACTGGGCGGAGGCATGGGGATGGACGGCACCGACAGCGGCCACCATGCCAGATTGTTCTAGAGACTTCCTTTTTTAATTGCTCAGCAATGAGGTTGTGGGAGATAAGGCTGAACGAGGCAATGCCTTATCTGTAAATGTGGAGAGAGGTGCGGGTATCTTTTGTAAAATTGTCATACTTTGCTTTCTATCTATCAGATATAGATCGGACGGTCTATATTACAAGATGGCAGACACACCATCATCACCAACTAGGTTTTTTTGTAAGAGTAGAGAGTAGAGAAATAGAGATAGAGATATTTTGCTGTGTGAAAACAAATTTAAATATGAATGAATAATCGGTATCCGTGGTCTTCTGCCGGGAGCCCGGGACACAGTTGGATGGCCTCATAGTAGTAGTAGTGTAGAGTACTACTAGTACTACTAGATAGTGAGTGCTTACTACTGTATCTACGTACTAATTGCAACACATGTGGGGCCTTCCTTAGAGGCAAGGCTCTATACACAGGAGATGCTCTGTACGTAGTATTACTTTTGATGTGTCTCGTCAACTCATAGAACGAGGAGAAGCTTTCTTAGTATGCCGTCTCCCCCGCCCATGGGCGCGGTGGCTCACGGAGTCGCAGGACGAGGAGAAGCTTGCTTACTACGCCTACGCCCGCTCCCTCGCCCACGCGCGTAGTGGCTCACAGGACGAGGAGAAAATTTTACTACTCCCTCTGTTTACTCCTCGTCCCTACCTTGGTTAGAGAGATTATCATATTGTTTGAAAATATATGTCTTTTAGTACTAGTAGGAGTAGTAAAGTGGCACATAGGAGTAGTACTACAACCTTATTTGCTTATTTCCCTTCCTGCCTCATTGCCTCGAACAGACTATACCAAACTCCCCTATCTGCCGTGCGGGAAAATACCCGCCCTCGCCTTTTCTAGTCCGGGTTTGTATCGATGGGTCGCGCGAAGCAGCAAAAACCAAGCCATGTCTTGTACTCCTCCTCGTACTAAAAGAGTGGAGACGCTCGCTTTCATGAATTATGTACTTCCTCTCGCAAACATGTGGGACATATAGCAACCGGGTCAACGTGTCATGCACAAAATAACAGTGTAGAACAGTAGGGGGACGTACCCCAGTGTAGCGCCCCAGTAGTAGTAATGAGCAATTAGACGTCAAATCACAATGGCGCACCTTCCTAGACGGACGAAACAACCATTATTTCACATTCGCTGAATCTGCTTCGCCATCATCTCCTTCAAGAAAACCAAGTATTGCTTCTGTCATTATTCTGCCTCAAGAGGGACGCGCATCGCTTGGTGCATCATGACACGTGGGACCGCATGACAGGCGATGCTCCCTTGCCCACCACTCGGTAAAATTGCCTCATCTTTACTACTTCCTCCGTATCGGTTTACAGGGCATGCACGTTGTTCTAGGTTGAGAATTTAAGTGGCTATATATGTGATGAAGAATATATGTTTAGAAACTACATCCGCTTAAGAATCCAATGATATACTTTTTGTGACATAGTAACTCATATTTAGTTAGTCAAATGGATGACCTAGAACTACGTACACGCCCTATAAACCGAGACGGAGAGAGTAGTATATTTTTAGATCAATATAGTCGGGATTCACCAAGGAGCAAAACCAACCAGGGTCAGTCCGCACACGAAATGGCAACACACTTAACAGGACCCCTTTGGCCGACATGTGGCTCATCCACCTCTTTTTCCATGTGCGATGCACCAAATTACAGTTCGAAGCAGCGGTTGGACTTGGAGGCACCCCGGTCGTAGCGCCGCAGTAGTAGTAAATGAGCGATGAGGGGTCAAATCACAAAGCCCCATCTTTCCTGCATTAAGCTGGACGGACGAAGCAACCATCATTTCACTCTAGGGCGCAAGAGCATAAAGAAAAGTGAAAACCAATGATGCGTGCGGCAGCCACCTAGGGCACCCTAGGGTAGGAGCCTCCACTACAAATCCTTTTTTAAAGCGCCTCCACTACAAATCCACTTCTCCCTCGTCCTCTTGAAGAAAACCGATGATGTGTGCAGCGATAGGGTTTGTAGTAGTACTACGGCATGCGGGGCCATGGCGTAGTAAACGGGAGAGGGATAGTTTGAGTCGACGCCTTAATATGTGTGGGCCGCTTGGTTCTATGGGAACAAGGCAACATTTTGGGATCGGGGACAAGTGGAGATATACGTACAAAAAATTGTGGACGTAGGTTCGACCGAGAGGCAATGATGCAAGGGCCCCGCATTTTGATATTACCGCGGCTGAGTGACATTTGCTACTCAAAATAATGCATAAAAGTTCCTCCAAAAACATCTATAAGTAATGGGAAGTGAATGTATGCTTAAAATGAAAATGTAATAAGTCCGAAGAGAAAAAATGAATTGCAGTTAAAAGAATGACATTTCTAACAAAAATGTGAATGTGAACTACATATGTGTGCACATGACCAACACATACATTGTCAATACAAAATCTAATGCAAGAAATGACTTATGAGTAACATGCACAAATTGATGATGTGGTGCTTTCATGCATAGAGTACAAAAATAATGTTATTTATGATTTGCATGCATGACGTGTTGTTGTGCCATAGTTGCATGTCGAGGAAAAAAGCTACTAGTGGGTTGTACTAGCTATTTAGGAATAGAAGATGTATACATGGAAGTTGTAGGGAAAGAGATGACATGTATCTCAATTCCAATGAGTAGGGATTGGAAAAGAGATGTCATTTGGTTCACATCATAGGAACTTTTCTATTGAATCTAGAGATGACATGTATCTCAGTTCCTATGAGGAGGGATTAGAAAAGAGATGTCATTTGGTTCACATCATAGGAACTTCTCTATTGAATATACGCTAATTTTTATTTTCCTTTGAAATTGTGGGAGTATAGGAATCCATTCATATGAACCAAGTGGCTCTAAATCTATGAAAGTGATATCATGTTTATTTTCCTTTGAAATGTGGAGTATATGAATCTATTCCTATGAGCCAATTGGCTCTAAAGGAAAAAAATCCTTTAAAAATCATATCATATAGAGTTCCTATGATATTCCTCCACACCAAAGGATGGTTGAAGTTGCTCCAGGTCATACGATGGTCTTTCTTTGTACACTCCTCCCCCATCTTTATAGTTACCTCTCGAACATGAATGAAATAAATGATATATATTGGGTATTCTATATGCGCATTTTGGTATGCGAAAACTCGGTAAAAGTTTGCAAGGTTCGAATTTTCAATAAAGCTATATGCACTGCATTTTGGAACAGAGGGAGGAGCATACGACAGTTGCTAACACTCACGTGGAAGATTTGTGTGTTAGAGGAGTGGCTGTTCTATTAAATGACATGGCAAAACTGACACTGTCGGATGCCGATCTAACGGTTCTGACGGCGTTCGTCAGGAAACGGCTTGTGGCGAACGTTTGTCAGATATGATTTACGGACATATGCATTGCATTGATACGTGCCCCCTCTCTCTCACGCACACATGACCCTCACGAGTCACGACTCTCCTGAGTCCTCTCGCACCCACCGTCTATCTGTAGGTAGACGTCACACACACACGTGCTCTTCACACCCTACCCTTAAAACTTCTAAAAATAAAAGACGTCACATACCTTTTATTTTAACTCACACATCACACACTTATACTATTACTCTTGTGGTGAATGTTCTTTGGGCATAGTATATTGTACTCTCACGAAGAGAAGCGGTGCACACACGCACTAGTTCTCTCACACCCACTCGCGGGTACACGTAGGAGCGCATTTTTTTGAAGCTAGGAGCGCATTTGTTTACAAAGAGGCATCCCAATTGACCTTTTGACTAGTCTAACTCCGTTTTCAACTTGATGGAGGGTCGGGGACCGCACATGAATGATACAGTATAGTGCGTCCTGGACGCGGTGGCACGTTATTGATCGAGTTTTATTTTTACTTGAACTTTAAATGAAAATAGTGGTTCGCGCATATTCAATTTAATAACGGCTGGTACAACAAAATCACTTCACTCTATATATAAGCAGGAGCATCATCGCTTTTTTTACTAGGGTTCCTATCTTTCACTCTCTCATCCTCTCCAGATCTAAGCAAGACATAGGTGGCCACACTCTCTCTCTGCTCGCAGCTGGTCACAAATCCGGTCGGACCACCTCGACCGGGGCAGGGGGGTAGGTGCACCGTTCACGCGGTCGTCGGCGGCGAGGGAGGAGACCAACAGCTGCCCCGCGCGTCCCAATTGGCGGCCGTGCCGTTCTCTTCGAGACAGCGTCGGGTCGGGAGGGCCTCTGACCCCTTCTTCCTCCCTACGGTATTGTGGCCAAGATGCGGGCTCCCGACGCCGTCTTTGCCACATGCCGAAGACTCTCAGGTATATATTCCTTTGAAACCTGCCTTGCTCTACTAGCCCAGCTCCCCACATGGCTGCGTGTGGATATTTTTCTACTTCCGTCGGCTGTGCCAAAGCCACCTAGACTTTTACTATTATTAGAGATAAATCTAGTTCATACATTCGAATCTAAGAGTTGGTTTAAATAGGGAAGAAAGTGGGAAGCTGTAGCATGAACTAGGATTTGGTTCTAAGAGGAAACGGGGGAAAGTAGTAGATACTGGCTACCCAACCGGTCTCTTGGTTGAAAAGGCAAACAAAGCATGGTGATGGCAAAGGGTGGGGGGAAGTGGACCTATCTCTTGCTCGAAAAAGGAAAGAAAGTGAGGGGTGTTGGGGCACAACGCAAATGAGAGATTTCCTGTGCTCACATAGGAAAATGTCACCGAGGAGATAAAAAATGGGACAAATGCAAACATGCTGCCTGAGTGTTTGCCGCTCTCGGCATCCACATATGTCTCACCACTTTATGCCCATGATGTCCCTACGCCCATATCGCTACCGTTAATGTAAAATCACATGAATCATTAAGCAATGCCACCTAATGTCACTATTAAGTAATGGTCTAGTGCCGTCGATAAATTGAAGCAATGCCATCACCATTTTATGAAGTGCTTCTGTCTTGCATTATTCCCATGAATTGTGTTTTTGCAGTTACACTTAAATCTCACACCGCTAACATTGCTTCGTCCCAGTGGAACTGGACAAATTTGATTGCACATTTACAGACCATGTGCTACTCTCATGACAGTAATACTAATGCTATTATTCTACATGTTAATCTGGTGACAGTGTTGATGTGATGTGATGCTACTTAATTAAGGGCACTTTCATACTGTCAATGTAGTGCCAATTATAACACAATATATGCTGCTGTTAATCATATGCTACTGCAAATAACTTTCAATGTTTAAATAACCGTATTTCAGATTTGCGCAAACAGGGATGTCTGTCTCCATATCGTTTCTATCTGCGCAATCAAAAGTACACACCTCAGTTTTAGTAGAACTGCACAAAATGAGATGGCTATTCCTAGCTGCCATTCTCTAACCACCCGTTTCCAGGTATTCCTACATTGGTAGTAACTAGGAAGAATGACCAACGCAATCTAAAAGAAGCTGATTCGTACATTTTACTTCCTGATTGCAGTGCAGGGATGAGCGAAAACAACTGCATCCTAGTCCGGACTACACTTTCTACGAGTTCATCCATGGACCGAGGACTAGCTGGCACGGCTGCACGGAGGTTTTTGGGACAGGTGCGCGGACAAGAGGCATTGTGGTTTGCTTATTTCTGCAAATAGCGGTGCTTACATTTATTCGAATGCACAAGAATTTCAGATGGTCAGTACACTACATGGTTCAGTTCAGCATTCCAGCTGAGAACACAATTATAATTTGTATAAAATTGCTTAACTTATGCTTCTCTGATTTGTAAACTTTCTCACAATGTGGAACACTCACATTAGCCTTGCTTAAATTACGCTTTTCAAGTATTTTATGAAGCCGAGGTTAATGTGAGTGTTCCACATGAACGCTGGACTAGCGTGTGAACGTTTGGAATTTACATTGTGGCCTCAGTTAACTGCATGAACCACTGTATCAAGATACGTAGTTGCTTATATGCCAGACAGCAAATTATTGATTGTTAGCTGGTCGATAGCCGACTTTTCTAATGTTGAAGCGAGCTGAGCCAATGTGTCGTGTTTTGCACAATTGATTGCAAGTGGGGTAGCACCAACAGTGGTCACAAGTACTTAACTAGCCTTACGTACCCTATCTATACGTCAGCACATTGTTCTCAAACGAATACTCTATTTCATCGAACACACACTGCTCGTATGATAAACCGTGACAACTTATGTCTTACCATGCCATATTCATGAAAAAACTAGTGAGGACGCATCTGTTTTGGCAATAATTAGGATGGTTCTCACATGATTGACAGGCACATAAAAGTAGTAGCAGTTCCCATAGAAGGATTCAAACAGAGTACTAGCCCATAGGGCTCGATAATAGGCAAGGTTCGAAGAATTAGACACAATCCCAACTACTATTAAACACTAGCTGGGGCAACTATTTCATGCCTCGATCTAATTTGCAATGGACACAATACGGACCTTGCCATGAACATCATCGAGGATGTCTAGCAGCAGCTCAATCCTGTGAACCTTCCTAAAGATAACCTTGTGGCCTTGCCACGCATAAACTTGTTTGTGGAGGCATGCCACATCATCTTCCTGCGTAAGCTTGACAAGAACAGTATGCCTCACAAACAAAGGAGTAGCTTTGAACTTCTTGTGCTTCAGTACACCCTGGACAAGATGCCTGACAACAGTGAGGCTGGAATAAATCTCGAAATTGGTATAAGCGCAAATGGCTTCCAGGATCCAATAGCCTAAGAACTCTATTTTCCCTGTGCGTATATTCAGGTCATCCGCCTCATAACGAGTGACATGTACAACCACACAATCCTTGTTTGCATCAGGGCTTGATAACCCACAAGTATAGGGGATCACAACAGTTTTCGAGGGTAGAGTATTCAACCCAAATTTATTGATTCGACACAAGGGGAGCCAAAGAATATTCTCAAGTATTAGCAGTTGAGTTGTCAATTCAACCACACCTGGAAGACTTAATATCTGCAGCAAAGTATTTAGTAGCAAAGTAGTATGGAAGTAACGGTAACGGTGGCAAAAGTAACAGTAGCAGCTTTGTAGTAATTGTAACAGTGGCAACGGAAAAGTAACTAAGCAAAGATCAATATGTGAAAAGCTCGTAGGCATTGGATCAATGATGGATAATTATGTTGGATGCGATTCCTCATGCAACAGTTATAACATAGGGTGACACAGAACTAGCTCCAGTTCATCAATGCAATGTAGGCATGTATTATGAATATAGTCATACGTGCTTATGGAAAAGAACTTGCATGACATCGTTTGTCCTACCCTCTCGTGGCAGGAGGGTCCTATTGGAAACTAAGGGATATTAAGTCCTCCTTTTCATACTGTACCGAACCAAATCATTAACACTTAGTGAATACATGAACTCCTCAAACTACGGTCATCACCGGGAGTGGTCCCGATTATTGTCACTTCGGGGTTACCGGATGATAACACATAGTAGGTGACTATTGACTTGCAAGATAGGATCAAGAACTCACATATATTCATGAAAACATAATAGGTTCAGATCTGAAATCATGGCACTCGGGCCCTAGTGACAAGCATTAAGCATAGCAAAGCCATAGCAACATCAATCTTAGAACATAATGGATACTAGGGATCAAACCCTAACAAAACTAACTCGGTTACATGATAAATCTCATCCAACCCATCACCGTCTAGCAAGCCTACGATGGAATTACTCACGCACGGCGGTGAGCATCATGAAATTGGTGATGGAGGAAGGTTGATGATGACGACGGCGACGGATTCCCCTCTCCGGAGCCCCGAACAGACTCCAGATCAGCCCTCTCGAGAGAGATTAGGGCTTGGCGGCGGCTCCGTATCGTAAAACGCGATGAATCCTTCTCTCAGATTTTTTTCTCCCCGAACGTGAATATATGGAGTTGGAGTTGAGGTCGGTGGAGTCTCAGGGGGTCCACGAGGCAGGGGGCGCGCCCTCCACCCTCGTCGACAGGGTGTGGCCCCCCTGGTGCTGATTATTTCGCCAGTATTTTTTATAAATTCCAAAAAATTCTCCGTGAAGTTTCAGGTCATTCCGAGAACTTTTATTTCTGCACAAAAATAACACCATGGCAATTCTGCTGAAAACAATGTCAGTCCGAGTTAGTTCCATTCAAATCATGCAAGTTAGAGTCCAAAACAAGGGCAAAAGTGTTTGGAAAAGTAGATACGATGGAGACGTATCAGGGCTCTAATTGAAACAGAAAAAATTCTAAATTACTTTCCAGTATAAGAAACACAAGTTATTTAAACCACTATGTAGAGTCAAAAGTATGCATGACAGGGAAGGTAGCATGGCATCGAAGCTAATAAAATTTTGTGTTATTCATCACCACATACTTAGATGAAAAACCACAATCGAGATCGGCAAAGAAGAAAATCACCTTGGGCAGCTCCGCGGGGGGGGGGGGGGGACACATCCTCGAAGGGGGAAAAACTGCTCCTTCAAGGCCACGAGGGCTGTAACCTCAAACGGGGCGTTGACCATCTCAGTAGTGGTCGTGAGCATATCTGGGGTCGGCTCGCTGGCTGCCTCCATCTTCTTGGAGCTCTCTGTTTCATGGGGATCAGCCTCCCGCGTCTCCTCAAACATCGGCAGATCTTTACCTGGTTCTCCTTGGTCCATCATGAAACTAACGACTACTAGGAGACCACTGAAAAGAAAACACAATCGTAATGACAATGAAACAAAAAAGAGAGTAAGTATCGGTTACTGCTTTGCAAAAGTTCTTTTTTTTTCTCTGTGCGAAAATATACCAACATCACAGATCCGCTTACCTTCCCTTCGTTGGGAGAGAAGAACAGTGGCATATGCGAGTGTTGGCTTTCTTGAAGATGGTGAGGGAGAAGGGGATTCAACAAAGAGTTAAATGATGGTTGCTTCGTCTGTCAAACTTAGACTATGGGGAGGTGGCTTTTTGTGATATGATGGCTCGTTACTACCGCGCTACGACCGGGGTGACTCTCCACCTGCATACTGCCTTCTAATTTGGTATATGGCATTTGGGCCCGCGTGCTGCATGGCCCGCATGTCGGTGAACGAAAGTAAAATGACATTCATTACAGGGAGACATTTCGATGACCTCGGAGGAGCCAGAAGCGGTAGTGTATCCACTGTACTAGTAGTAATTGTTTCTCTGGGCCCAAGACAAAACAGCCCATCCACCCTAGTAAATAATAAAATAAATTCAAAAGCCCATATATTTACTTAATGAGAGGCGCTACCCACACCCAGCACACCGCCCCCCAAAAAAACCTGGGTGCTCTTCTTCCTCCTCACTCAAACCCACCTCATGTCACGTCGCTCCACTCATACCCCCAAATTCCTCACCTCACTCCTACAGAAAACCCCAGCTCCCCTTCTTCCTCAGTACTACAGAAAAACCCCAGCTCCCCTTCTTCTCACTCACACTACAACTAGTCTCGTCATTCGTTACTCTACTCAAATCCGTGAGCTTGACGCGACGCCCTCGAGGAAAATGGAGTCGACTGACCCCAGCGCCAAGAAGATGAGGCTACCGACAGCGGCGACGCCTGTTGTAGATCCCGCACCCGGCAGTGCGGGGAGATGCAGCGAGCCCGCCCCCACCGGATCCCAGGAACCCGTATAATCTCGGGTGGACCGCATCAGCGATCTCCCGGACGCCATCCTTGGGGAGATCATCTCGCTTCTCCCCACCAAGGATTGCTACCGCACCCAAGTCCTCTCAATTCGGTGGAGCCCTCTATGGCACACCGTGCCCCTTAATCTCTACCGTCGTCAGCTATCTCTCTTCAATGATTTTGAACTCCCCAGAGCCATCATCTCCTCCCACCAGGGCTCCGTTCAAATCCTCTGCATCCCGTCATGCTACCTGAGCAAGCATACCATGCCCTGCATGGTGGACGCCTAGCTAAAATCCTCTGAATTCATAGAACTACAACTGCTTGAGTTCTACTATTCCCCAGGAAATCACCTACCAGATACCGAACGCCATGTACTTGTGCCCTCAGCACCGATGTCCATCTCGCGGTTTTCCTCCTCTCTCCACACCGCCACCTTTGCGCTGTGCTACCTACCAGACAATCTGGTACTAAACCTTCAATTCCCATTTCTTAAAAAAATTCACTTGTGCGGGTTCGTATATCGAAGGCATCATTGCACAGCATGGTCCACTCCAGTTGCCCTGCCCTGGAGTGCTTGGTGTTTGTTTTCATAGTTAGAATCGGTTGTCTCCAAATAAAGTCGCCTAACCTTGTAAGAATTGGAATTTCTTTTGATAGAAGGCAGCTCATAATCCAAGATGCCCCTTCACTTCAAAGGTTGATCCTTGATTCTAGTTATTCACCATCGCAAATAACCGTCCTCTCTGCGCCTAAACTTGAGACCTTGGGTGTAATACATGACATCTGTGCTCATTTCAAGATGGTGTTTGGCTCCGCAGTTCCTCAGGTACTGTATATTATCATCTACGCTTGTAACCATAAGCTGAATTTTAAATTTCTGTGCATAAGTTATATATCATCTTGGAGTACACATTTTGTACTAATATTATGTTCTATGCTCAATGAAGAGTTTCTCCATGGATAGCCTATCAATGGTGCTGGATTCTGTCAAGATCTTATATATCCAAATGAATAGTTTTGATCTGAACAAGATTATTGGCTTGCTGCAATGCTTTCCATGTCTGGAGAAGTTGTATATAAAGGTGATAATTTCATGCACATTGGAAGCCCACATATAGTGTACTAGAATTAACCGTTCAGCTGTTTCTCTTTCGACACTCTTTTTTTAGACCTTAATTGTTTTCAATCTTCATGTCTATTTAGGCAACATGATGGGGTAAGAAAGTTATAACCAATCGGTGGATTCGTAAGCACCGGGATTTTCTCACTTCTCATGACATTCGATTGAAGACAATAACGCTAGAACGATATATAGCCAACCATGCAAACACTAGATTTGTCACATTCTTCCTGCTGAATGCGAGGTTACTATTGTCCATCAGGCTTAAGTTTATCAGCGGCATGGTTTTCACGGATGAGTATGTCGAAGAGCAAAAAAAGGAGTTTTAGGTGGACAAAAAGCTTCTAAACATGCCGGGCTACTATTTACAACATCTTGTGGTCACAATCCAGTAAATTTTACGACCCAGGATGTTCATTCTATGGACCTGACCGATCCATTTGACTGTGATTGCCGAAAACAGCTGGAGTTAGATGTTCTTGCCCTTTTCAACTCGACTGTGACTGTCATATTTCCTTTGAAAGAAGGAAAATTGCTTGCCATTCGTTTAATTAAGAGTGAAATATTGTAACAAATCCCAACCAAGGGAAATAACATCACTCTCGCCGGCTGCTTGAGCTCACTGTGCATTACAGAACCTAAGTGATTATCCCCCACCAGCACCCACAAACTTATTTTGAACTAGCACACCAAATGGGCTGTAAATCTTCATAAGAAAGGCTGCACGACCGTGACAGATTTGGATTCTGACATTTGGGACCCACGAGGAAAAAGCCTATCCAACGTGGTGTCGACTTACTAGCTAATAGTCAACAAACGACTCTGCCTACCAGCCGCTGGATTGACATCCAACATCTGTCGTGTATCTTCTATCTCTTGTCTTCTTCCTCCAGCCGCCCAAACCAAACCACCCCATCGGTTCCGCCAGCTCCCGCCTCCCACGGCTGGCTGCGCCTCCATCGCCCTACCATACCCTCCAACGTTGGCCGATCCCTCCCTCTATTCCCCCACACGTCCTATCATTCTCCGCGACATCAGCCCCAACATGCACCCTCACCCGAACCAGTCAACCCTCGTACTCCCCTCCGCCTGCGACTGGACCGGCGCATCTTCCACGGATCCTGTTCGTTCCGTCCGAGGCCTCGCCGTCGTCCTCCGCCTTGGTTCACTCGCCGTGTATGGTGTGCCGCCCTCTTGCGTTGTCAACGTCATCAACAACCGAGAGGAACAAGGAGATGACTGTACGTGGAGAGGATGACAGTAGGGACCCACCAGCGTCATGGCAGTACGCAAGGAAGTGCCTCGTTATTACAAGCCCAAAAAATGGTTCCTCCTAATGGTTGGACATCTGGGGCTCACGCCATTGTCAACGTAGTCAATAAACGAGAGAATTACACAACGAGCGGCTGACACCAGGGACCTAGCAGGTCGTGTAGTTGTTATTTACTTTTTCTGAGGAACAAGCAGTTGTTATTTATACTAGTTTCGGTGACGGCTCAGGGTAACAACGGGGCTCTGCGGGGGCTGTGGCCCGTCTAGCCAAGGTTTTATTTATGTTTACCACATCATGAGCCCAGTTGTGTTTTTTCTTGCTGAAAATGGCTAGCCCAGTTCTACTTTTTTTAAGAAATACCCAAACGAGGCCTACTTGCTTTGTCAGCCCTGCTGGGCTGTAAATCTTTCAAGACGAGGAGAGTTTCCTTTGGCTTGCCCAAAAAATGGGCTATCAGCAATGAGAAATGGGCTGTACATTTTTAAAACACATCAAACCAGGAAATAGTTTCAATTTTTTTTCATTACAAGATTTTAAATTGCATTGATTTTTATGCGTGGACAATTATTTGGATTTTATATTTATATAAATTTATTTTTCAAATTAGTTTGAATATGACTTGAAATTTCGGGATTAAAAATAGTTGACCGCACCGAAATATGCAAAATTTTGTATAATTTTTAACCGTAGCCACAATATGGGTTGTACTGCTAACAAAAAGAAGATGGGCTCCCAAAAAATCCTTAAGAATTAGCAAATGGGTTGTAAATTATTAGAAATAATGGCAGATGGGCTATATGCTGTTTTCCACACATTTGAGTCTGACTTGTGCGCCTACTATAGGTTGACGCGTACGCTTTCCAAAAAAAGGTTGACGCACATGCAACGCCGTGTCAACTTAGTCACCACATGAGAGCAGTGACTGTTGGATGTCCATCCAACGACCGCCGTGCTTCTTCAATCTCTGCTCTTCCTTCTCCAGCCGCTCAAAAAAGCGCCGACTGGACTGCCTGCTCCCTCCTCTCGCAGCCGGCTGTGAAGCCGCGCAGGCCTCACCGCCCCACCGTACTCCCATCGCTGGCCTAGCCATCCCTCTACTCACCCACACTTGTTATTATTCTCCGGCGACGGCAGACGAACCAGTAAACCCTCGTACTGCCCTCCACGTGGGAAACAACTATCGAGTCTTCCCTGGCTCTGTGTCGTTCCCTTCCTAGGCCTTGCCGTCATCCACCACCCTGGTGCTGTCGGCGCGGCGTGGTCAACGAACGACATCCATCGGAAGTGGACTGTACGTGGAGAGGCTGACAGCTGGGTCCACGGCCGCACGCACGGAAATGCCTCCTTATTACGCGCAAAATAATGATTCCTCCACCTGACAACTGGGACCCACCGAAAGGGCCTCTGTATTTTGCAAAAAAAATGTTCCCCCCGCTGACAGCTCGGACCCACCAGCTATATCTTCGCACGCAAGGAAGTGCCTCCTTATTACGCACAAAAAATGAATACTCCCCCTACTAGCTGGGACCCACCATAGTGGGAGGCTGACCTGTGGGCCTACTAAGTTGACGCGGATGGAGGGCTTTGTCAACTTAGTCAATATGAACGATTCTCGCTCCAGTGACCGTACGATGTCCATCCAACGGCCGTAGTGCTTCTCCAAACTCTGGTCTTCTTTCTCCAGCCGCCCAAACCAACGCCGGCCGTGCCACCTACTCCTGCCTCCCGTGGCCAGCTGTGCTACCGTGGAGACCTCACCGCCCCCTACGACTCTGACCGCTGGCCAGGCCATCCCTCTAGTCACCCATACCCCCTGTTATTTTGCAGCGACGACAGCCTCACACTACAGCCGAACCAGTGAACCCTCGTACTCCTCTTCGTGTAGGCATCCACTGCCGTGTCTTCCCCGGCTCCGGGTCGTCCCCTTCCTAGGCCTCACCTTCGTCCACCGCCTTGGTGCTCTCGGCACGGCGTGGTCAATGTGGTCAAGGAACGACTTCCATCGGAAGAGTGCTGTACGTGGAGAGGCTGACAGCTGGTCCACGGCCGCAGCAAGGAAGTGCAACCTTATTACGCGCAAAATAATGATTCCTCGACCTGATAGCAGGGACCCACTGGACGGGCCAGCGTATTTCGCGAAAAAATGTTTCCCCCCTTACTGCTGGGACCTACCAGCTACATCTTCACATGCAAGGAAGTGCCTCATTATCCTCCCTGACAGTCGGGACCCACCTGGTCGAAGCATACGTAGCGTTGTCATTATGGTTGCGAACGTGTACGTACATACGATTGGTCTGTCTGCAGGCTGCGTCGATGAACCGTGGCCGAGTAAGGAAGGGCAGTGTCGTAGTAGAGGCGCACGTAGCATGTCACACAGTCCCGTCAATATCGTGTACACGTACGTACAACCAGGGTGCACGAAAGTAAATACGACCACGTACGTACATACGGGAGGGGTCTCGAACGCCTACTCGCGCATACGTACGGCCAGAGCTGGTGTACATGGCTGGGTGGAACGGAGAAACTGCGTCCTCGTGTTCATCGGGAGGCAACGGAATGCGTCATGTTCATCGGGAGCCAACCGGCTTGGATGGAACAGCCGAAACGAGGCCTGTCGTATCGCAGAACGGAGGAAACGGCCTTGTGTTCGACCAGCTATGGTCGAAACGGGATCCTGTTCACTGGGAGGGGTGTGGCGTGCCGCAAAACGGAGGAAACGAACTTCTCTTCGACCTCCTACGGTCGAAATAGGGTCCTGTTGATCGGGAGGGGTGTGGCGTACCGCAAAACCTAGGAAACGGACTTGTGTTGGAGTGCTACGATCGAAACGGAGGTCCTGTTCATTGGGAGAGGTGTGGCGTACTGCAAAACGGGACTCCATGGGCTACTGTTCATCCACCGTCCACCGCCTCGCTCCAGCCTCCACGGGCTACTGTTCATCCACCATCGACCTCCTCCAGCCTCCACCTGCGACTGTTCATCCACGACGTCTCCCTCCTGCCTCCACCAGCTACTGTTCATCCACGGGCTCCTGTTCATCTGGCCTCCACCGCTCCTCCACCGGCTACCGTTCAACCAGCCCTCCACGGGGTCCTGTTCATCCAGCCCTCCATCGGGTCCTGTTCATCCACCCCAACCGGCTCGATCGGGGTCCTGTTCATCCAGCGGCAATGGCCTCTACCACCATGGGGCCCTGTTCATCCAACCCCCACCGGGAACTGTTCATCCAACCCCCCAACAACGCTCACTGTTCATCAAGAGGCAGCAGGTTCGATCGGCTTCAATTAGCAGTAGTGGCGAAGGAATCGCTTGATCGGGTTCAGTTAACAGCCAGGGAGCGATCGATCGCTCGGGTTCAGTAACGCGTAGCCTGCAGTGCAATCGCTCGGGTTCAGTAGGCAAACGCCTTGCTCGGGTTCAGTTAGAGACCAACGCCACGCACCCACCCGCATACATGTACGAGAGAAACGCGCATCGCTCGGCCCCGACCACCCACCGTAACCGGGAACTCCCTGATATTTTCCTCGCCCTCGCTTCTTCCATGGTTTTTTTTGTCATGGACGGCCCAAAGAATGTCATGCATCTGCGTCTCTGGTCCACCCAGGACGAAAATCCCATTTTCTGTCATGATTTTTTGTCATAGAAGTAGGAGCCCACCACATCTATGATGATACCAGGATTTGCCACAATTATTGTCATAGAAGTGCCATAAGCATGACAAAAAAATTGTTCGGCCCAAAATGTCACGGATGTGTCTTTTTTTGTAGTGAAATGGGGTGAAATCGAAGTGCATCTGCCGGGAAGATGGATAGAAGCTGGTGGCAGAGATACATGAAGGGGTGTGTGGCTCCCATATCGGGTCCCGCGCGCTTGTCAGTGAAGTTTTTCGTCAAGGTTTCTAATAAGTCCACTTTGCATCATGCTTTCATATTGATATTTATTACATTATGGGCTATTATGACACATTATGGTACAATACTTATGCCTTTTCTCTCTTATTTTACAAGGTTTACACAAAGAGGGAGAATGCCGGTAGCTGGAATTCTGGACTAGAAAGGAGCAAATCTGAGAGACCTATTCTGCACAACTCCAAAAGTCTTGAAAATTTACAGAGAATTATTTTGGAATATATAAAAAATATGGGGCGAAGAAAATACCAGAGGGGACCCACCAGGTGGCCACAAGCCTGGGGGGCGCGCCCTACCCCCTGGGCACGCCCCTAGGGCTTGTGGCCCCCTGGCAGGTCCCCAGTGCCCATCTTATGCTATATGGTGTCTTTTGACCTGGAAAAAATCATAAGGAAGCTTTCGGGACGAAGCCCCGCCGTCTCGAGGCGGAACCTGGGCAGAAGCAATCTAGGGTTCGGTGGAGCTGTTCTGCAGGGAAACTTCCCTCCGGGAGGGGGAATCGAAGCTATCGTCATGACCAACGATCCTCTCATCGAGAGGGGGTCAATCTCCATCAACATCTTCACTAGCACCATCTCCTCTCAAACCCTACTTCATCTCTTGTTTCTAATCTCTGTCTCAAAACCTCAGATTGGTACCTGTGGGTTGCTAGTAGTGTTGATTACTCCTTGTTGTTGATGCTAGTTGGTTTATTCGCTGGAAGATCATATGTTCAGATCCTTAATGATATTTATTACCGCACTGATTATGAACATGAATATGCTTTGTGTGTAGTTACGTTCGTTCCTAAGGACATGGGAGAAGTCTTGTTATAAGTGATCATGTGAATTTGGTATTTGTTCGATATTTTGATGAGATGTATGTTGTCTTTCCTCTAGTGGTGTTATGTGAACGTCGACTACATGACACTTCACCGTGATTTGGGCCTAGGGGAAGGCATAGGGAAGTAATAAGTAGATGATGGGTTTCTAGAGTGACAGAAGCTTAAACCCTAGTTTATGTGTTGCTTCGTAAGGGGCTGATTTTGTAACGCCCCGGATTCGATGCGCCAGGTGTCTTCCAGTTATTCGTCGTTGTTGCCATGTCATTTTCTTGCGTGTTGCATCTTGCCATGTCATCACCTACATTTCATCTGCATGTTTTTCAAAACTTGCATCCGGTCTTTTTCCTCGTTGTCCGTTTCGTGTTCCGACACACTCGCCGGACCCGTCGCCCCTCTCAGACCTTGTTTCGTGAGCGGGAGAAAAACGTTCTCGGAATGGGTCGAGACTTGCCGAGTGGCCTTGGTATAGCACCGGTAGACCACCCGTCATATTTCGTTCCATTTGGAGGTCGTTTGATACCGCAACGGTTAACCGCGTAGCCCGAAGCCCCCTTCTCTTTACAGCCCAGCACCCCTTCACCACAGCCCACTAGCCCATCCTAACCCCCTCCATGCTCTCAGTCGTTCTATCGCGATCGTGTGGGCGAAAACCGTGCCTCATTTGGACACTCCTAGCTCCCTATGCATATATAAACGTCCCCTCCCCCTCCATTTTCGGGTCCGAAACCCTAGTCTATCACCTCCCCGCGCCACCGGACGCATCCGCGCCGCGCCGGACATGTCCGCCGCTCTCCTCCACATCGCGCCGGCGATTGGCAGGACGCCACGTTAGCAGCACGGCCGCCCTCGCCCAACCCCGTCGTGCCACGTCGCCGTCTCCAGCCCCCCCACCACCGCGGCCCGCCAGGCCCATCTCGGACCCGCTCGGACCCGGACGAGCCGCCGCCGATCCCGCGCGCCCCGCCACCCTTCACCGGCGCCGGCCGCCGCCTTCGCCGCCCTATGCCGTCGTCAACCGCCGCCTTCGCGGCCCTCCGCCGTTGTCAACCGCCGACCTCGCCGCCTCCGCGCCCGGCCCCGTCCCGAGCCGAGCCCCGCCGGATCCGCGTCCTCCCGTCGCCCCGCCGGTGCCCGCCGACCGCCGCCGCCTCCGACGACCTCCGCCCGCGCCCGAAGACGCCACCTCCGCCGGTGCGCCACCCGCCGCCGGTACGCTGCCGCCCGGCCCCGTCTCCGCGCCCCCGCGCCCTCCCTCGCCAGGATCCGGCCGGATCCGGCGAAATCCGGCCCGTGATCCGTCCGCCCCCGGACCTCCCCGACCTCTCCCTCGACTCCGGCCGCCGTCCCCTTCATCTCCGGCGAGATTCCGGCGAGATCCGCCGCGTTGACTCCCCCCCCCCCCTCGAGGTCGATTTCTTCCAAGTCCCTGAGATTTTTGTATTATGTACCCATGTTTATCGCGTCATAACTTCATGTGTGCTGCTCCGTTTTGTGCGTGTGATATATCACAATGTTCACCATGAGATGCTCTTCATTTGGTCCCATTGTGTCATGCTATTTTGAGGTCATCTTGAGGCCCAAATCATTGTTGCAAGAGTGCTATATGATGTTAACTACTGTCTGTTATCAGAACTTGGTGATTTGTCTTTTTCATTGCATTTTGTGTGTGCATCCTATGATCATGAGCTCTACATGTGATTTCAACTACATCATGCCATCTTTACAGGGGTGCTTGTCTTGTATTTTTGTGATATTTGTGGTGACTTACACAAGCATGCAAAGTAGCCTCCATGATGTTGCTGATTTCTGTGACTTAGTGATTTCTGCCAAGTCTGTAGCTGTAGCATTGTGATGCCATGTAAACCTGCTGCCATCATGAGTTCTATGCTTAATACGGAGATGTTCACTAAGGGTGTTCTGTTATACATGTTATGCTCTATCTATCCATGCCCTTGTTTGAATTTATGGCTTGATGTAGATTGTTGCAAACTTGCTCTCAAATTGCTAAATAATGTTGCTGTTAGCCTGTTAACATGAAGTTCAGTTTTGACATGTGTTTTGCTACTGATCCATGCACCATATGGACTTTCTCTTGCCATGCTTATCTTCCTAATTATGCCATCTTACTATTGGATGCCTTCACATGCCATGAAATGCTTTATGATGAGTGATTTGAGCTCGCAAAGATGCCTTCATAATTCTGTTTATGCCATGCTCAGTTTTTCTGCCATGTCTGAATCTGTTTATGAAACTTGCTATGTTTACATGGATGCCTTTTTGGCTCGTGATCAGTAAGGGACTTATGTTCTATGCAATTAGTAGATTCAGTCCATGCCTTTGTTTGCTATGATCTGTTACTGTAGCATGTTGTTCGATAGCTCTAAACTTAGCAACTTGATGTTATTTCTGCCATGCCAGTGATTTCTGCTAAGTCTGTGAAACTGTTATTATTTTCAATCTTGCCATGTCCTTTTGAGCATGTTCTAGTGATTTCTGGAGATATCTCAGTGTTCATGTTTTGTAATGGTTTACCTGTACATCATGTCCATGCCTTTTGTTATCATGTTGGGGTGCTGTAGCATATGTTCATGATGCTTGCAAGGTGCCTAGTTGCTATTTTGGACAGATTGTTGTTATATCTTGTTTGAAGTGTATGTGTTGCACCGTTGCTCCGTTTTGAGTGTGCTTTATATGAAACTTGCTTAGACATGCATGTAGCTTCATCTTATCATGTTGCATCCATGTTTTGAGTGTGTTGGCTTGATGTTTGTATGCATTTTGCATCAATGCCATGTTTATCTTGTTTTGCTCATATCTTCTAGGCCGTAGCTCCGAATCTAATGAACTTTATATGTAACTTGACTAGAATTTCGTGTAGATCATCTTGGTGCATTTTAACTTGCTGTTTAACAACTTGAACATAAGGTTTATTCAGATCTGGACCAATTTCGAAATTTGCATATGAGGATTTACCGGAATTGTCATATCTTGTTTTCGGCCTCATTTAAACTTGCTTTGATGTGTTGTTCTGGTATGCATCATCTGTTGCCAAGAGTAGTCTCATGTAGCCTTGTCATGCTTCATACTTGGTTGAGCTTCATGCCTTGTTCATGTGTGGTGTGTTTACCATGTTCTGTGCTTCTTCTCGATAGTTTCCGTTTCGTTGCGATCGTGAGGATTCGTTCGTCTATGCTTGGTTCATCTCGTGGCTTCATCTTCTTCCTAGCGGGATTTCAGGCAAGATGACCGTCACCTTGGATCACTACTATCATTGCTATGCTAGTTGGTTCGTTCTATCGCTATGCTGCGTCACCTACCACTTGCTTATCAAGCCTCCCAAATTGCCATGAACCTCTAACCTTTGTCACATTTCCTAGCAAACCGTTGTTTGGCTATGTTACCGCTTTGCTCAGCCCCTCTTATAGCGTTGCTAGTTGCAGGTGAAGATGAAGTTTGTTCCATGTTGGAACATGGATATCATGAACTTTGTTGGGATATCACAATATCTCTTATATTATTAATGCATCCATATACTTGGTAAAGGGTGGAAGGCTCGGCCTTATGCCTGGTGTTTTGTTCCACTCTTGCCGCCCTAGTTTCCGTCATACCGGTGTTATGTTCCTTGATTTTGCGTCCCTTACGCGGTTGGGTGATTTATGGGACCCCCTTGACAGTTCGCTTTGAATAAAACTCTTCCGGCAAGGCCCAACCTTCGTTTTACATTTGCCTCACCTAGCCTTTTTCCCTTGAGAGTCGCGCATCCCGAGGGTCATCTTTATTTTACCCCCCCCCCGGGCCAGTGCTTGTCTAAGTGTTGGTCCAAACTAGAGCACCGTGTGGGACCATCCCTTGGCAACTTGGGTTACGTCGGTACCTGTACGCTTAGCTCATCCGGTGTGTCCTGAGAACGAGATACGTGCGACTCCTATCGGGATTGTCGTCACATCGGGCGGCTTTGTTGGTCTTGTTTTACCATTGTCAAAATGTCTTGTAAACCGGGATTCCATGACTGATCGGGTCTTCCCGGGAGGAGGAATATCCTTCGTTGACCGTGAGAGCATATAATGGGCTAAGTTGGGACACCCCTGCAGGGTATAAACTTTCGAGAGCCATGCCCGCGGTTATGTGGCAGATGGGAATTTGTTAATATCCGGTTGTAGAGAACTTGACACTTGACTTAACTAAAACGCATCAACCGCGTGTGTAGCCGTGATGGTCTCTTCTCGGCGGAGTCCGGGAAGTGAACACGGTTTTTGGGTTATGTTTGACGTAAGTAGGCGTTCAGGATCACTTCTTGATCATTGCTAGTTTCACGACCGTTCCGTTGCTTCTCTTCTCACTCTTATTTGCTTATGTTAGCCACCATACTTGCTTAGTCGCTGCTGCAACCTCACCACTTTACCCCTTCCTTACCCATTAAGCTTTGCTAGTCTTGATACCCATGGTAATGGGATTGCTGAGTCCTCGTGGCTCACAGATTACTACAACACCAGTTGCAGGTACAGGTTTTGCGATGATCATGACGCGAGAGCGATGTTTACTTGTTTTGGAGTCCTTCTTCTGCTTCTTCGATCAGGGGATAGGTTCCAGGTCGGCAGCCTGGGCTAGCAGGGTGGATGTCATTTGAGCTTCTGTTTGTGTTTCATCCGTAGTCGGATGTTGATCTTATGTATGATGTATTGTTGTATTCTTCCGGCATTTGTATGCCTTGTATTTATCCACATATATTATGTAATGTTGATGTAATGATATCCACCTTGCAAAAGCGTTTTAATATGCGGGTCTATCCTTGGTGGGACCTTCGAGTTCCTCTCGGATAGGGTGGCATATTGGGCGTGACAGATTTGGATCCACATGTTTCATGCTATGGTTAGATTTATCTTAATTCTTCTTTCGTAGTTGCGGATGCTTGCGAGAGGGGTTAATCATAAGTGGGAGGCTTGTCTAAATAAGGACAACACCCAAGCACTGGTCCACCCACATATCAAATTATCAAAGTAACAAACGCGAATCATATGAGCATGATGAAAACTAGCTTGACAATAATTCCCATGTGTCCTCGGGAGCGCTTTGCTTTATATAAGAGTTCGTCCAGGCTTATCCTTTGATACAAAAAGGTTTGGGCCACCTTTCTGCACCTTTGTTACACTTGTCACTTGTTACCCGTTATGAATTATCTTATCACAAAACTATCGGTTACCGATAATTTCAGTGCTTGCAGAGAATACCTTGCTGAAAACTACTCGTCATTTCCTTCTGCTCCTCGTTGGGTTCAACACTCTTACTTATCGAAAGGACTAAGATTGATCCCCTATACTTGTGCGTCATCAAGACTCTTTTCTGGCACCGTTGCCGGGTAGGGAAGTGCCTTTGGTAAGTGGAATTTGGTAAGGAAAAATTTATATAGTGTGCTGAAATTTGCTGTCTCTTATTGCTATGGAAAATAACCCTTTGAGGGGTTTGTTTGGGGTATCTTCACCCCGACCGGAAGAGCAAAGAGTTGCCCCTCAACCTACTGGACCTAATGAAAATATTTACTATGAAACTCCTTCGGGTATGATAGAGAAACTGCTAGCTAATCCTTATGCAGGAGACAGAACATTACATCCTGATATGCATCTAATATCCGTGGAGGAAGTTTGTGGATTATTTAAACTTGCAGGTTTACCCAAGGATGAAGTCAAGAAGAAGGTATTCCCTTTATCTATGAAGGAGTAGGCATTGACATGGTATAGGCTATGCGATGATATTGGGACTTGGAACTACAACTGATTGAAATTGGAATTTCATCAGAAGTTTTATCTTATGCATCTAGTTCATCGTGATCGGAATTATATTTATAATTTTTTGCCTCGTGAAGGAGAAATTATCGCTCAAGCATGGGGGAGGCTTAAGTCAATGTTATATTTATGCCCCAATCATGATCTCTCAAGAGAAATTATTATTCAAAACTTTTATGCTCGGCTTTCTCGTAATGATCAATCCATGCTCGATATTTCTTGTACCGGTTCTTTTATGAAGAAGGCTATTGAATTAAAACGGGATTTATTGGAAAGAATTACACGCAGCTCTGAAGATTGGGAACTCCAGAAGGTAAGGAGTTAGGTATAAACCTTAAGTTTGATTGTGTTAAATCTTTTATGAATACTGATGTTTTTCATGAATTTAGCACTAAATATGGACTTAACTCTGAGATAGTAGCTTCCTTATGTGAACCATTTGCTACTCATGTTGATCTCCCTAAGGAGAAGTGGTTTAAATATCATCCTCCCATTGAAGTAAAAATAGTAGAACCTATTAAAGCTGAAGAGGAAGCTATTACTTATAATGTTGATCCTATTGCTCCTACTGCTTATATTGAGAAACCACCTTTCGCTGTTAGAATAAAGGAACATGCTAAAGCTTCAGCTGTGGTTCATAAGAGTTATACTAGAACACCTACACCCCCTAAGCAAATTAAAGTTGAATCTAGTATTTCTATGGTTAAAGATCTCTTGGTAGATAATATCGAGGGGCATGCTATTTATTTCTGTGGTGAAGCTACTAGAATTGCTAGACCCCGATAATAAAGATAAACATAGACCTATTGTTCGCATGCCTGTTATTTCTGTTAAAATAGGAAATCATTGTTATCATGGCTTATGTGATTTGGGTGCTAGTGTTAGTGCAATCCCCTTTACTTTATATCAAGCGATTATGAATGATATTGCACCTCCTGAAATAGAAGATATCACTGGTATGCGTCGGTGCTATACAAATGGTTCTTAACCCCTTTCCGCGACGACATTTGGAACCGTCGCCTAGTGAGTGGCGGCGATAGGGGGGTCCTTCCCACACGACCCAGAAACCGTCGGGGATATGTCCTCCTGGCACACACGCTCGGCAAAATGAGTTCGTGTGTGACCGGCGAGCGCTCAAATACGGAAATACGTACAGTAGAGCTAAAAAAATACAATTATAGATGCGAAATTGTTTCCGGTCGCAAGTACATCCCACACAGCCAGTCCCCGCGAAACGATTCCATTCGTATGTACATCCCACACAGTCGCTCCAAGGAAAACGTTTCCGTTCACAGGTACATCACACACAATTTTCCCCGTTAAATCGTTTGTGATAGCATTGCCATTGCACACGATATTTACAATTTTATCGTTTGCATTATTGAATGCATCACGCACAATGCGTAGAAGAAACCATGTGGCAAAGGCTGTCCATCACACAAAGTTTTTATGTGGTAAACATTTGCGCAAGGTGGCCTAACGCAAACAGTTTTAAAGAGAAGGTCGTGTGTGATTGTTCATTGAGCCAACCCGGTTTATTCCTAGAAACTGTGTGCATTGCCTGAGGTCATCGCCCACGGTATTTTCTGCATAACCATTTGCAATAGAAAAACCCAATTAGCAGGCTAATTCACCATTAGCAGGCTAATTGCCCTATTATCAATAATCCATTTATTAATCTAATTGACATTCATATTAAGCACATAATATATTTCATTTCCATATTAAGGAAGCATGATTTCATAATTGAAATACATCAGAGTACACCATGATATAGCTTCAGCACTCACCTAGCCCATTACACAACTGCACCAGCACCAAGTTTCACATGCAACATGTAGAACCTTTCGAAATTAGCATCATCGATGGTATATAGATAGATGCATCTCATCTGGAAAACTGCTGAAGCGGAAGGCGAATATTGAGCCTTCATTCATGTTGAAGGTCTTTGCAACTTTAGGCCAGTGCCTATGTATGATTGACCGTCCGTACTTCGTCCTCTTCAGGAACACTTCAATATTGAACCGTGGGTGTTGTATGAAAACCTTCCTCGCCTCCTGACCATAGAGGTGGTTTGCGAGGTAATCATCGGTGAACTTCTTTGGAAAGGCCTGAAAACAAGGATGTGCATAAATATCTTCTCTATATTGGAAATGGGGCAAAGGAATAAAAAAGGCAAGGTATAATAGTTAGTACCATCTTGTAGTGAACTGATGTCTTCTTCACTGTGCAGACAAAGATCTTGTTGTTTTTTGTCGCTAATTTCTTTATCCTAACAATCTTTCTGAGTTTCCTGACTTGATTGATATTCATGGACAACTCATTCCCCATATGCAAAAAGGGTCGAACAGTGGGTCAAAACCTCTGACAGTAGGACCTACATGTGCAAGGCCAAATTGTTAAAAACCTAAATATTAGAATGGTTCCCGCAATTGCACAATAATGTGCTATTAAACAATGGACCATGCACGTGCTAGCCCGATTGTAAACCTTAGTGCTTCTCACTGTTTCCCTGCAACACATATAAGGTAGTTAGTCATCAGGTTAAGTAAGGGTTCGCATGCTATTAGTAAAATATGTTGATGAAAAATAAGCACATTGCAGATTCATCAGATTAATTCAAGCCACATGGAAAACCCATTTATCCAAACCAAGCACGATTAAGAACTAGGAAATATAGCACTTGTATATGTTTCTCATGTATTAAGTGCAGCCAAATTTGATTTATTCCTCACATGCACAATAATAAAAAATTCTGCCCACAACAATTGGACATCGCATTGCAGAATTGAACCAAGCAGTTAACTAAACACCACAACAAATGAACCAAACATTAACTGAGCACCACATTGCACAATATAACATACTCCTAATAGAAGATCAGACAGTTAACCAAACCAAGCATGCTTAACAACTTGGAAATATAGCAATTGTATTTGTTTCTCATGTATTTATTATAGCCAAATTCAATTTATTCCTCACATGGTATACAATAACAGAATGCACCCACAACTATTGAACATCGCATTGCAGAATTGAACCAAACAGTTAACTAAACACCACAACACAAATGAACCAAACGTTAACTGAGCACCACATTGCACAATGTATAACCAAACCAAGCATGCTTGATAACTTGGAAATATAGAAATTATATTCGTTTCACATGTATTTTGTAAAGATAAATTCGATTTATTTCTCACATGGAAGACAATACAAAATTGCAGCCTGAAGAATTGAACATCACATTTGCAGAATTGAACCAAACAGTTAACTGAAGACAACAACTAATTAACAAAACAGTTAATAAGTGAGCACCACACTGCACGACATATAGAACATATACACTAGAGCAAACAGATTGCATGGTAAAATTAGATAGCACAATTCACTAGGATTTGTGAAGGAAAGACAGGAGCAGCATAGGCAACGGGTAAACCGAGCATGCTTAACCGGCGTAGCTAGCAAATGGCAAGGTGCTCCTCCAAGATCTGGGGGTCGGCACGAATGGCCGCCATCGCGACCTCATCTGCGCGTGCGGCCGCGATTTGCTTCTCCGCGGCCAAATGCTCCTTGAGATCCTGGCTATACTGCATGCACCATGGCTTAGGGCGACGCTTATTTGGTGGAGGGTCGGTGATTTGGGGGGAAGGTGTCGCGCCGGCGGTCGGGGCATGTGGGAAGTGGAAGGAGGAGGAGGATGGGGGTTGTGTGTGGATTACCTGCCGGGATAGACGAGGCCGAGCAGCGTGAAGGAGGGTCACCGGCGAGGAGGCGATGCTGCAAGCAAGGAGTGAAGGTTTCAACATGGAAAGGAAGGCGGAAACATGGGAAATGTGGATGTTGGTAAGGGGGAGGGGCGGGCAGGTAGATATTTTTGCGGAAGCCGAAAATTTGGAATCGCTTCAGCGAAAAAACTCGCACGCAAAGTGTCACCAGACACGGTCCCTTATTCAGAACTCTGTATGATATGTGAACACCACAAACGATTCAGATAGCTTAACCTGTGTGTGATGAGTTTGAACATCAAAACTTTCGGTTCGAATTTCCCTGGTCACAGTGGTCATCCACGTTATTGCATAATTTGGGTACATAAAGGAGACTACAGCACACCCACACTCCTTAATCGAGCAAGTTCAGCAATTAAACAGAGCTAGCTGATCTAAACATTACTCTAACAAATTAAAAACTGGCGTTCTTAATTAAACAAAACAAAGAGTACTACTACGGCTGGTGCTCGTCGATCTCCACCGCCACCTCCATGTCCAGCTCGCGCCCGACGGTCTCCTGGAGAAGGGGCTCCATGGCATCCATCGCACCATACTCGGCAAGCATCTCACCATCCGCGTCCGCCATCTCTTTGGAAAAGGCCGTCACGAGCTGGGCATGGGCGGCCGCGATCTGGGCTTGGACGGGCTCCATCGTCGCAAGGTATGCGGCAGAGGAACGGGCGGCTCCTCGAACGCTCTCAGCGATTGCCAACTCTTCGGCTGTGGGTTGCCGACCGTTGTAGGAGAAACTTCGTTCAATTTGTGCGGTGACCGCCACGAGCTGGGCGTGGGCGGCCTCCATCAGGGCTAAGGCCGCCGCTGTGGAACGGAAAACTGTTGTGCTGCTCTCGCTAGTTGCTATCCCCGAGGCAGATGTTGATGTCGCCACCTGAGAAGCAACAGCGGCCTTTTGGGCTGCCTTTCCCACCCGGTCGTAGATTGCGGTCGTGCTACCTTGTTAGCACGCGCATGGCGGCTGCGGCCGAGCTCTCGCTGGAGTGGGCCACCGAAGTTTCCCTCATGACGCGGGTCCACGTGCCCATCTTTCACCGGCGATGATTGAACAATGAAATGGTATTTGGGGAGCGAGCTAGTGTGCTTGAGACGCCAGCTGTGGACAGTAGCGATGTACCTTCTTGCGTAAGCCATTGGGGTACTATACACCGACGGTGCTCCAGGATATTTTGTGCTGCATCTCACACGGTTGGTGATAATAAACTGTGTGGGATCTACTTAATTTTTCATCTTGATTTGAATTACATAATGGGGTCACAACGGCAATGGACGGTGTTTGAGTTGCTAGACCTTTTATCTGCAGTGAACATGCAACTAGATGTGTGTCGTAAAAGAATTGGAATTATTCAGGGTTCGTTTGAACATTTTACACATTAAATTGGTTTTCTAGCCATTTGAGGTGCACAATTCAAAATTAAACTACATGCACATGCTCCGGTGCACCAACATGGGTTGTAAAATCATATATGTGTCCATGGGTTTATGCTTATGTCCCATGCAATAAATGGGGATGAAATTCGAACACCACGGCACCGTGGCTCTCCGGCAAATGTCGACGTACTTGCTTTTGTAATTATAGTAAATCCAAAATTCATCCGAAATTCATGAAACTTGGCTTGCTATCATGGAGCGGCATCAACATGCCGTCGTAAATTTTTTGTCCCATTTGGGGCAGGTTTGGGTATAAGCTTCTCATAAACCAGAGCTTCTCACAACAAGTGTGATGGTTTCGGTAGGGAACGTTTCACCTTTCTGGATGAAACGATATCCGTTGCCTCTTCTCGATTTCAAATTTTTTCCTGGTGTCAACATAGAACAACACGAGTGTTGTGTTGATTTTTGGGATTTTTTGGGGTTCGCTTGGACACTTTTATACATTAACTGAGTTTTCTATGCATTCATGTGCATAATTCAAAGTTGAACTACATGCACATGCTCTAATGCATATAAATTAGTTGAAAATTCAAATATGTGTCCTTGGTTGCATGCTGAGGTCCCATGCAAGAAATGGGAATGAATGTCAAACACCCTGCACCGTCACTCGGCCGCAAACATTGAGATACCTGGTTTTTAAATTCTAGTAAATCCAAAGGTCGTCTGAAATACATGAAACTTGGCATGCTGTCATGGAGCGGCAGCAAAATGCCGTGGTAAATTTTTTGTCCCATTTGGGGCAGGTTTGGGGATATGCTTCTCACAAACTAGAGCTTCTCACAACAAGCATGATGGTTTCGGTAGGGAACGTTTCACCTTTCTGGACGAAACGATATCCATTGCCTCTTCTCGATTTCAATTTTTTTCCTAGTGTCAACATAGAACAAAAGGAGTGTTGTGTCAATTTTTGGGATTTTTCGGGGTTCGTTTGGACATTTTTATGCATTAATTAAGTTTTCAATGCATTTATGTGCATAATTCAAATTTGAACTTCAAGCACATGCTCTAATGCATATAAATTGGTTGAAAGTTCAAATATGTGTCCTTGGTTGCATGCTTAGGTCCCATGCAAGAAATGGGAATGAATGTCAAACACCCTGCCACCGTCACTCAGCCGCAAACATTGAGATACCGATTTTTTAAATTCTAGTAAATCCAAAACTCATCTGAAATTCATGAAACTTGGCATGCTATCAAGGAGCAGCATCAACATGCCATGGTAAATTTTTTGTCCCATTTGGGGTAGGTTTGGGTATATGCTTCTCACAAATGAGAGCTTCTCATAACAAGCATTATAGTTTCGGTAGGGAATGTCCCACCTTTGGAGACGAAACGATATCCATTGCCTCTTATTGCTTTCAAAAAATTTCTCGTGTCAACGTAGAACAACAGGAGTGTTGTGTCAATTTTTGTGATTTTCGGGGTTCCTTTGGAAATTTTTATGGATTAATTGAGTTTTCAATGCATTCATGTGCATAATTCAAATTTGAACTACATGCAGATGCTCTAATGCATATACATTGGTTGAAAATTCAAATATGTGTCCTTGGTTGCATGCTTAGGTCCCTTGTAAGAAATGAGAATGAATGTCAAACACCCTGCCACCGTCACTCGGCTGCAGACATTGAGATACCTTGTTTTTAAATTCTAGTAAATCCAAAACTCGTCTGAAATTCATGAAACTTGGCATGCTATCATGGAGCGGCATCAACATGCCTTGGTAAAAAATTTGTCCCATTTGGGGCAGGTTTGGGTATATGCTTCTCACAAACCAGAGCTTCTCACAACAAGCATGATGGTTTCGGTAGGGAACATCCCACCTTTGGGGACGAAACGATATCCATTGCCTCTTATTGCTTTCAAAAATTTTCTCGTGTCAACGTAGAACAACAGGAGTGTTGTGTCAATTTTTGTGATTTTCGGGGTTCGTTTGGACATTTTTATGCATTAGCTGAGTTTTCAATGCATTCACGTGCATAATTAAAAATTTGAACTACAGGCACATGCTCTAATGAATATAAATTGGTTGAAAAATTCAAATCGGTGTTCTTGGTTGCATGCTTAGGTCCCACGCAAGAAATGGGAATGAATGTCAAACACCCTGACATTTTTATGTATTAACTGAGTTTTCAATGCATTCATGTGCATAATTTAAAATTTGAACTACATGCACATGCTCCAGTGCATATAAATTGGTTGGAAAATCAAATCTGTGTCCTTGGGTGCATGCTTAGGTCCCATGCAAGAAATGGGAATGAATTTCAAACAACAGGGCACTATTGATTGCCGGCAAAACGTTGGGATACTTTGTTTTTAAATTCTAGTAAATCCAAAACTCGTCTGAAATTCATGAAACTTGGCATGCTATCATGGAATGGCACCCGACATGCTGTGGTATTTTTCGTGTCCATTTTGAGAGAAGGCGCACTCGAATAACAGCCAACAAAGGCATTTTGAAAAAATAGCTGCCACTTTAATATCTCAAATGCTTGTATAATTCAAACCATGTGCGTTCTGTTAAGCATTCACGTGATGCCATGTGTCTCCGTTTTAGTGGCTATAGGAGGTGTCGTGCGGACAGCTGCTTGACCCTTACTGAATGGGAGGCGTGCAAGCGCTGTCCAGTGCGCAGGCTGACCCGGAGGCGTGCAAGCTGTCCTCCAATGCGCAGGCTCACCGGGAAGCGTGCGATCTATGTGCTGTGCAGGGTCACTGGGAAGCGAGCCCTTTGACTTCCATCGCCGCCCACCTTCCTCTCCATTAATGGCTCCTGAGCCGATGCTTAATACGGGCGGCCTTACTGTTCGCCTCCCATTCCCCTCCCTCCCGCAGACCTCCACCAACGCCATGGCGCAGAAGGATCATCTGCCACTAGTCTTCAAGTTTGGTGAAGTCGACTCCGAGCCGGAGGAGATAGAAAATAGGGAGGAATGGGGCCTCATGGACATGGCCCAGAACGAGCTGGCCCCAACGGTTGCTGCCCCCGCTCCTGTCCCAGCTCCCATCCCTACGCCCGCGCCACCGACCATCCCCGTAGCATTGACGGGCTGGTCGCCAAGCACTATCGCAGAGCTGGAAACCGCGGGCGTCAGCGAGGTCTCCGCAGACCCGCGCGAGCTCGTGTACATGCTAGCGCCAGCGCCCGTGCACGTGCCCATGCGCGCCCCTCCACCCACCGCGGCACCGGTCCCCGTGCGTTTGGCTGCACCCACCGCGCCCGTGCCCGTGCACGCGCCCCCCTCAGCAGCATGGGACGCCGCCGTCGACCGCTCCCTCTCAGCGCTGCCAGCTGCCGTCCTCCCGCGCCCCGCCCGTCGATCGCGCGACGACATGATGTTTGATTTACATGTGAAGAACATTCTATGCTGCATTGAAGACTTCAACAAAGGCGTCCCGGAGGACGACAATGACAACGACGGCGCGGCACGCCGCCTCCGCCGCCGCCGGAAATATTTTTTTTCTTGGGTTTAGTAATGTATCTCGATCATATGAATATAAATTCGCAGTATGACTGAATGAAAGATATGGTTTGAGCGAACTTGCGTTTTTCTCTCTTAATGTGCAGACTTATCAAATGATTTTCTTTTGAAAAAACGTCAATGGTTTTTAAATATAAAACACTCATCGCAAACCTTTTCGTTAGAACTCCCGTATGCAAATAGACAGCTTCCCGAGGAAGCCAAGGAAAAATGGGCCGAGCAGGATTTGTGCAGCACTTGATCGCAAACGTTTTAGATAGAACACCCGTATTCAAAGTGAGAGCAGGATTTGTGCATCTCTTCAACGCAAACGGTTCTTTTGGATGGCCCGTGTGCAACCACTTATAAACAATTTGGGTATGTTGCCATTCGTCAAACTGGAAAGATTGACATTTGTTGATCTAGTAACATTGCCATTTGTCAACCTTGTAACACTACGATTTGTCAAAATATGAAGCTAAAAATCACTAGCAATATCTAATTTTTGCAACTAAAATTCAGTAATTAAGCATAGATTTCATTCATAGATTAAGCAGTCGTTCTGAATTTATACAAATAGTTCAACTCGACAGCTGAACCGACCAAACTTTTCCCCAATTGTTGCCAACCACATACTGAAATAGCTAGTTCAACTATATATACTAGCTAATTTTAAGTACATTGTACAGTTCCACCACATCCATAGTTAGATGAACTGAACAAAATAGCCCCTAAATACTACTACTACTACTACTACTACTACTACTACTACTACGGAGGGGCTTTGTACTACTTTCGGCTGCCTCTCCTCTGCCGAGTGCGCTCAGTAAGAGGCAGAGGAGGAGCCTACCGACGAGCTGGGTAACCGCAATATGGTGCCTGCCGCTGATGCAGCTTCAGCGACTCTCACCTCGAACGCCCTCTGCTGCTCCAGACAACCCCTCTCGAAGCGGTGGTTCTCCTCATAGATCTCCTGATTCCTCGCCTCTAAGGCGGCGTGTGCCACGGCCACGGAGGCGGTAAGGCTCTTTACGTGATCGAGGAGGCACTCCTCCTCCTCCCGCAGGAACTCGGTGTAGCGCACAAGGTCGCTGATGCACTGATACGTCTCCAACGTATCTATAATTTTTGATTGTTTCACGCTATTATATTATCTATTTTGGATGTTTAATGGGCTTTAATATGCTCTTTTATATTAATTTTGGGACTAACCTATTAACCAAAGACCCAGTGCCAGTTTCTGTTTTTGGCCAATTTCAGTGTTTTGCAGAAAAGGAATAGAAAACGGAATCCAAACGGAATGAAACCTTCGCGATGATCTTTCTTGGAACAAACGTAATCCAGAAGACATGGATTTGAAGTCTGGAACTCCGCGAGGCGGCCACGAGGCGGGAGGACGCGCCCAGGCGGGTAGGCGGGCCCCCACCCTTGTGGGCCCCATGGAGCTCCACCGACGTACTTCTTTCACCTATATATACTCTTATACCCTAAAAACATAAGGGGGAGTTCCGCCGCCGCAAGCCTCTGTAGCCACGAAAAACCAATCGGGACCCTATTCCGGCACCCTGCCGGAGGGGGGGATCCACCACCGATGGCCATCTTCATCATCCTGGCACTCTCCATGACGAGGAGGGAGTAGTTCACCCTCGGGGCTGAGGGTATGTACCAGTAGCTATGTGTTTGATCTCTCTCTCTCTCTCATGTTCTTGATTCGGCACGATCTTGATGTATCGCGAGCTTTGCTATTATAGTTGGATCTTATGATGTTTCTCCACCTCTACTCTCTTGTAATGGATTGAGTTTTCCCTTTGAAGTTATCTTATCGGATTGAGTCTTTAAGGATTTGAGAACACTTGATGTGTGTCTTGCATGTTCTTATCTGTGGTGACAATGGGATATTCACGTGATCTACTTGATGTATGTTTTTGTTATCAACTTGCGGGTTCAGTGACCTTGTGAACTTATGCATAGGGGTTGGCACACGTTTTCGTCTTGACTCTCCGGTAGAAACTTTGGGGCACTCTTTGAAGTTCTTTGTGTTGGTTTAATAGATGAATCTAAGAAAGTGTGATGCATATCGTATAATCATACCCACGGATACTTGAGGTGGCATTGGAGTATCTAGGTGACATTAGGGTTTTGGTTGATTTGTGTCTTAAGGTGTTATTCTAGTACGAACTCTAGGATGGATCGAACGGAAAGAATAGCTTCGTGTTATTTTACTACGGACTCTTGAATAGATCGATCGGAAAGGATAACTTTGAGGTGGTTTCATACCCTACAATAATCTCTTCGCTTGTTCTCCTCTATTAGTGACTTTGGAGTGACTCTTTGTTGCATGTTGAGGGATAGTTATATGATCCAGTTATGTTATTATTGTTGAAAGAACTTGCACTAGTGAAAGTATGAACCCTAGGCCTTTTTTCAAAGCATTGCAATACCGTTTGTGCTCACTTTTATCATTAGTTACCTTGCTGTTTTTATATTTTCAGATTACAAAAACCTAAATCTACCATCCATATTGCACTTGTATCACCATCTCTTTGCCGAACTAGTGCACCTATACAATTTACCATTGTATTGGGTGTGTTGGGGACACAAGAGACTCTTTGTTATTTGGTTGCAGGGTTGTTTGAGAGAGACCATCTTCATCCTACGCCTCCCATGGATTGATAAACCTTAGGTCATCCACTTGAGGGAAATTTGCTACTGTCCTACAAACCTCTGCACTTGGAGGCCCAACAACGTCTACAAGAATAAGGTTTTGTAGTATACATCAAGCTCTTTTTTGGCGCCGTTGCCGGGGAGATTTGCGCCAAGTCAAGTCAAGATTTGATCTCCCATCAACTAGCCATTTCTGGTGCCTTTGCCGTGGAGATTTGCACCAAGTCAAGTCAAGATTTGATCTCCCGTCAACTAGCCATTTCTGGCGCCGTTGCCGGGAAGATCTACGCCCAAGTCAAGACATACCAAGTACCCATCATAAACTCTTCTCCCTTGCATTACATTATTTGCCATTCGCCTCTTGTTTTCTTCTCCCCCACTTCTAAAACGATTTTTGAAAAGATTCGCCTTTTCTTCGCCCCTCTTCCGTTCGATCTTGTGTTACCATGTGCCTTCTTTTTACTTGCATCTTCGCTTGCTAAGAGTTTATGGATCCTCATCCACTTGCTAATCTTTTTAAGAGATCCAATTATGATGAACCAATTGCTAGTGAGTTGAGTGCACTAGATTATATTTATGGAGTTTTGCTTGAAATCCGTGAATCTGGAAATTGTGATGAAGTGCTTTATAAAGTGATTCACGATAGATCTTTGAATAAAAGCATGATTGCAATGATATTAATATAAAATTCCTTAATGTCAATTGTGCTAATAATATGCAAAACCCTAGGCTTGGGGATGCTAATTTTGCTATGTCTACTACTTGTTGCAATGATCATGATTGGGGTGATTCTTCCTATGATCTTGAAAATTTATTTAAGCCCCATGATGAATATGAGATTTATAATAATGGTTGCAATAATATTGAAAGTGGGTTTGGAAGAGTGTCAACTTTAGATCCCACATATTTGGAGAATATTCAATCTTATGAAATTTTTGATAAAAGTGGGTTCGGAGAGGTCATGCCTTTATTTTATGATAATCCCACTATTTCGGAAGGGTGACAACTTTGCATGCATGTGGATCATGAAGAGAAAATTTTATGTGATAGATATATTGTTGAATTTGAGTATGATCCCACGTGTAATTATTATGAGAGAGGAAAATATGGTTGTAGAAATTTTCATGTTACTAAATTACCTCTCGTTATGTTGAGATTGCTATTGTTTCTTTCTTATTCCTTGCATATGCTAGATCTTGCTTGCCTAGCTAATGTGTGTTCCTATAAAATTCCTATGCATAGGAAGCACGTTAGACTTAGATTTGTTTGTCACGTGTTTTATGATGCTCTCTTTGTGTTTCAGTTGCTATCTTTCATGTGAGCATCATTAAAATTATCAATGCCTAGCTAGGGGCGTTAAACGATAGCGCTTGTTGGGAGGCAACCTAATTTTATTTTTTTTCTTGATTTTGTTCCTGTTTAGTAATAAATAATTCATCTAGCCTCTGTTTAGATGTGGTTTTATGTTTAATTTATTGTTTGTGCCAAGTAGAACCTTTGGGAAGACTTGGGTGAAGTCTTTGCGATCTTGCTGTAAAAAACAGAAACTTTTGCGCTGACGATATTAGCTGCCATTTTTTACTGGAGATTGATTTTTGGTTGATTATTTTTGAAGATGATTAACAGACAAATTCCTCACGTCCACCAATTTATTTTAGAATTTTTGGAGTTCCAGAAGTATTCGTTTGATACAGATTGCTACAGACTGTTCTGTTTTGACAGATTCTGTTTTTCGTGTGTTGTTTGCTTATTTGGATGAATCTATGAGTAGTATCGGGGGGATGAACCATAGAGAAGTTGGAATACAGTATGTTTAACACCAATATAAATAAAGAATGATTTAATTGCAGTACCTTAAAGTGGTGGTTTATTTTCTTATACTAACGGAGCTCATGAGATTTTCTGTTTAAGTTTTGTGTTGTGAAGTTTTCAAGTTTTGAGTAAAGATTTGATGGATTTTGGAATAAGGAGTGGAAAGAGCCTAAGCTTGGGGATTTCCAAGGCACCCCAAGATAAAATTCAAGGACAACCAAAAGCCTAAGCTTTGGGATGCCCCGGAAGGCATCCCCTCTTTCGTCTTCGTCTATTGGTAAATTTACTTGAGGCTATATTTTTATTCACCACATGATATGTGTTTTGCTTGGAGCGTCTTGTATGATTTGAGTCTTTGCTTTTTGGTTTACCACAATCATCCTTGCTGTACACACCTTTTGGAGAGACACGCATGAATCGGAATTTATTAGAATACTCTATGTGTTTCACTTATATCTTTTGAGCTAGATAATTTTGCTCTAGTGCTTCACTTATATCTTTTTAGAGCACGGTGGTGGTTTTATTTTATAGAAATTATTGATATCTCATGCTTCACTTATATTATTTTGAGAGTCTTTTAGAACAACATGGTAATTTTCTTTGGCTATAAAATTAGTCCTAATATGATGAGCATCCAAGATGGGTATAATAAAAACTATCATATAAAGTGCATTGAATACTATGAGAAGCTTGATTCTTTATGATTGTTTTGAGATATGAATATGGTGATATTAGAGTCATTCTAGTTGAGTAGTTGTGAATTTGAGAGATACTTGTGTTAAAGTTTGTGATTCCCGTAGCATGCACGTATGGTGAACCGTTATGTGATGAAGTCAGAGCATGATTTATTTATTGATTGTGTTCCTTATGAGTGGCGGTCGGGGACGAGCGATGGTCTTTTCCTACCAATCTATCCCCCTAGGAGCATGCGCGTAGTACTTCATTTCGATAACTAATAGATTTTTGCAATAAGTATGTGAGTTCTTTATGACTAATGTTGAGTCCACGGATTATACGCACTCTCACCATTCCACCATTGCTAGCCTTTCTAATACCGCGCACCTTTCGCCGGTATCATACACCCACCATATACCTTCCTCAAAACAGCCACCATATGGCATTTCCATAGCCATTCCGAGATATATTGCCATGCAACTTTCCACTGTTCCGTTTATTATGACACGCTCCATCATTGTCATATTGCTTTGCATGATCATGTAGTTGACATCGTATTTGTGGCAAAGCCACCATTCATGATTTTCATACGTGTCACTCTTGATTCATTGCACATCCTGGTACACCGCCGGAGGCGTTCACATAGAGTCATATTTTGTTCTAAGTATTGAGATGTAATTCTTGAGTTGTAAGTAAATAAAAGTGTGATGATCATCATTATTAGAGCATTGTCCCAGTGAGGAAAGGATGATGGAGACTATGATTCCACCACAAGTTGGGATGAGACTCCGGACAAAAAAAGAGGCCATAAAAAAGAGAAAGGACCAAATAAAAAAATAAAAAATGATGAGAGAAAAAGAGAGAAGGGACAATGCTACTATCCTTTTGCCACACTTGTGCTTCAAAGTAGCACCATGATCTTCATGATAGAGAGTCTCCTATGTTGTCATTTTTATACTAGTGGGAATTTTACATTATAGAACTTGGCTTCTATATTCCAATGATGGGCTTCCTCAAATTGCCCTAGGTCTTCGTGAGCAAGCAAGTTGGATGCAGACCCACTTAGTTTCTTTTGTTGAGCTTTCATACACTTATAGCTCTAGTGCGTCTGTTGCATGGCAATCCCTACTCACTCACATTGATATCTATTGATGGGCATCTCCATAGCCCGTTGATACGCCTAGTTGATGTGAGACTATCTTCTCCTTTTTGTCTTCTCCAAAACCACCATTCTATTCCACCTATAGTGCTATGTCCATGGCTCACGCTCATGTATTGCGTGAAGATTGAAAAAGTTTGAGAACACCAAAAGCATGAAACAATTGCTTGGCTTGTCATCGGGGTTGTGCATGATTTAAATATTTTGTGTGATGAAGATAGAGCATAGCCAGACTATATGATTTTGTAGGGATAACTTTCTTTGGCCATGTTATTTTGAGAAGACATGATTGCTTTATTAGTATGCTTGAAGTATTATTGTTTTATGTCAATATTAAAATTTTATCTTGAATCTTATGGATCTGAACATTCATGCCACAATAAATAGAATTACATTGAAATTTATGTTAGGTAGCATACCACATAAAAAATTCTGTTTTTATCATTTACCTACTCGAGGACCAGCAGGAATTAAACTTGGGGATGCTTGATACGTCTTTAACGTATCTATAATTTTTGATTGTTTCATGCTATTATATTATCTGTTTTGGATGTTTAATGGGCTTTACTATACTCTTTTATATTATTTTTGGGACTAACCTATTAACCGAAGGCCCAGTGCCAGTTTCTGTTTTTTTGTGCCTATTTTAGTGTTTTGCAGAAAAGGAATACCAAACGGAATCCAAACGGAATGAAACCTTCACGATGATCTTTCTTGGAACAAACGCAATCCAGAAGACTTGGACTTGAAGTCTGGAACTCCGCGAGGTGGCGACGAGGCAGAAGGGCGCGCCCAGGGGGGTAGGCACGCCCCCACCCTTGTGGGCCCCACGGAGCTCCACCGACGTACTTCTTTCGCCTATATATACTCTTATACCCTAAAAACATCAGGGGGAGTTCCGCCATCGCAAGCCTCTGTAGCCACCAAAAACTAATCGGGACCCTCTTCCGGCACCCTACTGGAGGGGCGGATCCATCACCGATGGCCATCTTCATCATCCCGGCGCTCTCCATGACTTGGAGGGAGTAGTTCACCCTCGGGGCTTATGGTATGTACCAGTAGCTATGTGTTTGATCTCTCTCTCTCTCTCTCTCGTGTTCTTGATTCGGCACGATCTTGATGTATCGCGAGCTTTGCTATTATAGTTGGATCTTATGATGTTTCTCCCCCTCTACTCTCTTGTAATGGATTGAGTTTTCCCTTTGAAGTTATCTTACCGGATTGAGTCTTTAAGGATTTGAGAACACTTGATGTATGTCTTGCATGTGCTTCTCTGTGGTGACAATGGGATATTCACGTGATCTACTTGATGTATGTTTTGGTGATTTACTTGCGGGTTCAGTGACCTTGTGAACTTATGCATAGGGGTTTGCACACGTTTTCGTCTTGACTCTCCCGTAGAAACTTTGGGGCACTCTTTGATGTTCTTTGTGTTGGTGGAATAGATGAATCTGAGATTGTGTGATGCATATCGTATAATCATACCCACGGATACTTGAGGTGGCATTGGAGTATCTAGGTGACATTAGGGTTTTGGTTGATTTGTTTCTTAAGGTGTTATTCTAGTACGAACTCTAGGATAGATCAAACGGAAAGAATAACTTCGTGTTATTTTACTACAGACTCTTGAATAGATCGATTAGAAAGGGTAACTTTGAGGTGGTTTCGTACCCTACCATAATCTCTTCGTTTGTTGTCCTCCATTAGTGACTTTGGAGTGACTCTTTGTTGCATGTTGAGGGATAGTTATATGATCCAGTTATGTTATTATTGTTGAGAGAACTTGCGCTAGTGAAAGTATGAACCCTAGGCCTTGTTTCAAAGCATTGCAATACCATTTGTGCTCACTTTTATCATTAGTTACCTTGCTGTTTTTATGTTTTCAGATTACAAAAACCTATATCTACCATCCATATTGCACTTGTATCACCATCTCTTCGCTGAACTAGTGCACCTATACAATTTACCATTGTATTGGGTGTGTTGGGGACACAAGAGACACTTATTATTTGGTTGCGGGGTTGTTTGAGAGAGACCATCTTCATCCTACGCCTCCCATGGATTGATAAACCTTAGGTCATCCACTTGAGGGAAATTTCCTATTGTCCTACAAACCTCTGCACTTGGAGACCCAACAACGTCTACAAGAAGAAGGTTGTGTAGTAGACATCACGCACGTGTGGGCATCCACCTCCGCCTCCCGCCTTCGGGCGGCGGTGGCGGAGCGGGTGATGACCCCAGCGGTCGATGGTGGGATGGCGGCCCCGGCAGCCGACGATGGGGTGGTGGCCACGACCACCACCTCCCGCCTTCGGGCCGCGGTAGCGGAGCAGGTGATGGCCACGGTGGCCGGCAGTGGGGTGGCGGCCACGACGGCCACCTCCCTCCTTCGGGTCGCGGCGGCGTAGCGGGTTGATGGCCCTGGCTTTCGACGATGGTGTGGCGGCAACAGCGGCCGACAATAGCTGCCGACGGGCAGCGGCGGCGGAGCGTGTGGTGGGTGTTACGCAGCAACGCAACTGTCAGCCGACTTGTAGGCGCCCATTTCCTGCGTGTTCAACTGCTCTATTCGTGTGGTTGCTTGCGGTTCAGGCGGCCACGACGCGCTCTACTCGCGTCCCGCCGCGCGCGCTCTGCTCTCGCGTCCCTCCGGGTGCTCTGCTCTCGTCCCTCCACGCGCGCTGCCAGTGTTTGGGACCGGCGCATGATCACGCACGTTCGTGTGCATGCGGTTACGCCGGGCGCGGCACAGCAATGCAGTTACCCGCTGCAAAAACTGCCATGCGGACGCACAGAGAATCCAGGCCGCCCAGCCCCCATTTATTCCTGTGGCCATTTACCTTCATCTCTCGCGTCACATGACACAATAAGCACACCCACGACGACACATACAGAGAGGACATCTAGCGGTTCCAATGGCGCTCCCCGTGGCTCCAATGGCGCTCCCAGCGGCCGACGAATACAACGGTGGGCAGTTCACCACGCATCACGTAGTGGACACCCACGTGAGGGTGAAGGCCCTCTCGGTGGTGTACACGAACGATCCGGTCTCGGTGGAGAGCTCCATCCAAACCATGGAGTAGTTCCTTGCCGAGGACAAGTACCGAGTGGTCGGCTTCGACCTCGAGTACACCATCGGTCGTGCCGGACATGATCAGAAGGTTGCCGTCGCCCAGTTGTGTGTGCGACATGACGTCCTCGTATACCACTACCACCTTTCCACAAGGCCTTGCGAGTGTTTCTCCAGGTTTATCAACAGCTCCGACTACAGTTTCGCTACGGTGGACACCACCAACGATCTAAAAGCGCTCAAGGTTTCGGACTTGAAATGCCCGAATCTTGTCAACATCCAGCACCACTACAAGGTCTGGGGCAGCGACAAAAACAAACTGAACTCCATGGTTGACCTCGCCTCGGCCATCATCGACCCCTACTACATGAACATGAAGAATGAGAGCAAGAAGGACAAGAACGCCTGGCACAGTGTGTGGCATGAGAGACTGGATGAACAACATGTCAAGAATGCGGCCATGGACGCGTACACAAGCTATGAGATGTACAAGCGGATGATTGACATGAGGAAATGTCTTCTTCCTATCCCAGACGAGGGATCGAGCCATAGAGCAGGGGCGGGAGCATCACAATAAGTAGATGACTAGACGATCATTTCTCCTACTTTAGAATGCATGCAATTGTTTATTGAGGTGTGTGTGAATGATCTGTATAGTCACTTATGTAATTGGATGTTTGTTTCAGTTATATATATATATATTCACACACACATGCTATTCTTCTATAGACAGAGCAAATCACATGGCTTATTAGCAGCAATCGTCTGTGTTATTGTTGGTCTTCACACACATTTTTAATTACAGACCTGTTTGCCGCGTATCACACACATCTTGTTCAGTTGAACCGTTTCCATTGTGTTGCCTAATCACACACAATTCATCCTAGTGAACCGTATGCTGTATATCGCACACACCTTCATCTGGCTGCCCGTTTCTTTTGTTCCTCCTCATCCCAAACAGTTAATTGAACTGAACCGTATGCCCTACATCGCAAACGCAACTAAAATCTGAACCGTGTTTGATGCATCCGTCATCGCAAACGTTTTGCACCTTTTTTGACGGGTTTTTTACACCACCGTTTGCGATTATGGCATCGCACACAGTTTCGTCGAAGGGTCTCTAAATGTAGTGTCGCGTTTGGACCATCCTGCAGTAGTGTATTGATGTCACTATTAAGCTTGCTAATAGAGATACTATATCACCAATTGGGATTGTTAGAGATGTTGAAGTCTCGTGTGGGAAAATAAAACCCTACTGATTTTCTAGTTCTTGGTTCCGCACAAGATGATTTTTGCCCCATCATATTTCGTAGACCGCTCTTGAACACTGTTAATGCTAAGATAGATTGCGAGAAAGAAATGGGTAGTGAAAGTTTTGGGGATGTGTCTCTTGAGTTTAATTTCTCCAAATTTCGTAGACAACCCCATGATAAAGAATTGCCTAGTAAATATGAAACTATTGGTCTTGCTTCTATTGTTGTGCCTATTACTTATCCTTTGGAACAATATTGGTTAGACCATGAAAATGATATGTTCATGAATGAAAGGAATGAAATAGATGAAATATTCTTTAACCAGATGCATGTCCTAAAACACAATTTGCCTGTTCAGATTCTTGGAGATCCTCTACCACCCAAGAGTGATCCTGTGTTCGATCTTAAACAATAACCTGATACTTTGAAATATGCTTATCTTGATGAAAAGAAGATATATCCTATTATTATTAGTGCTAACCTTTCAGAGCATGAAGAAAAGAAATTATTGAAAACTCTGAAGAAGCACCGTGTCACTATTGGCTATACTCTTGATAATCTTAAGGGCATTAGTGCCACTCTATGTTAGCACAAAATTAATATGGAACCTGATGCTAAACTAGTGGTTGATCACCAGCGATGGTTCAATCCTAAATGAAAGAAGTGGTAAGAAATGAAATATTAAAGCTTCTGGAAGCAGGTATAATTTATCCTATTGCTGATAGTAGATGGTAAGTCATGTTCATTGTGTTCCTAAGAAGGGAGGTATTACCGTTGTTCCTAATGATAAAACTGATTTGATTCCACAAAGAATTGTCATAGGTTATAGAATGATTTTTGATTTTAGAAAATTAAACAAAGCTCCTAGGAAAGATCATTATCCTCTACCTTTTATTGATCAAATGCTAGAAAGACTAACCAAACATACACACTTTTGCTTTCTAGATGGTTATTCTGTTTTTTCTCAAATACCCGTGTCACAAGAAGATCAAGAAAAAACTACTTTTACTTGCCCTTTTAGTACCTTTTCTTATAGACGTATGCCTTTTGGTTTATGCAATGCACCCACTACTATTCAAAGATGTATGACTGCTATATTCTCTAACTTTTGTGAAAAGATTGTTCAGGTTTTCATGGATGATTTTTCCGTTTACGGAACTTCTTTTGATGATTGTTTAGGCAACCTTGATCAAGTTTTATAGAGATGTGAAGAAACTAATCTTGTCTTGAATTGGGAGAAGTGTTGCTTTATATTTAATGAAGGTATTGTCTTGGGGCATAAAATTTCTGAAAGAGGTATTGAAGTTGATAAAGCTAAAGTTGATGCTATTGAAAAGATGCCGTGTCCTAAAGATATCAAAGGTATAAGAAGTTTCCTTGGTCATGCTGGTTTCTATACGAGATTTATTAAAGACTTCTCTAAAATTTCTAGGCCTCTCACTAATCTCTTGCGAAAAGATGTTCCTTTTGTTTTTGATGATGATTGTGTAGAAGCATTTGAAATACTTAAGAAAGCCTTGATTTCCGCACCTATTGTTCAACCACCTGATTGGAACCTACCCTTTTAAATTATCTGTGACGCTAGCGATTATGTTATTGGTGCTGTTCTAGGACAAAGAGTTGATAAAAAATTAAATGTTATCTATTATGCTAGTAAAACTCTAGACAGTGCTCAAAGAAATTATGCTACTACTGAGAAAGATTTTTTAGCAGTTGTATTTGCATGTGATAAGTTCAGATCTTATATTGTTAATTCCAAAGTAATTGTTCACACTGATCATGTTGCTATCGAATACCTTATGGAAAATAAAGATGCTCATCCGAAGTACTCAGCAAGCAAGGATCTACACAACATATGCAACATTATCAAAGGTAGGCTGTATATGTGGAGTGGGCTGCAGAAATGCCAGAATAAGAGGGGGAGAAGCTAGTCCTAGCATCTTCTGGAAACCACCGTCTTGCAGCAAGAGGAGGGAGTAGAGTAGTATAACATAATTCATATTTATGTTGTTTTCAAAGCCCCGGGATCCTTTCTCGACTCCCGGAGCCACATATCCATTTCATGCCTCAGCATGCAGTTTAGTTGTATCGATCAAGATACAACTCTGAGTGTCACTTGTTACACTTGTCACTTGTTACCCGGTACAAATTATCTTATCACAAAACTATCTGTTACCGATAATTTCAGTGCTTCCAGATAATACCTTGCTGAAAACTGCTTGTCATTTCCTTCTGCTCCTCGTTGGGTTCGACACTCTTACTTATCAAAAGGACTACAATTGATCCCCTATACTTGTGGGTCATCAGTTTCTATTGGCCGATGGCCCTTCAAGACGCAGTGGCTGTGTAACAAGGTGCGAAGCATGCCAATTCCACGCCAAGAACATTCATTAGCCAGCTCGAGCTCTTAGGATGATCCCTCTGTGCTAGACCTTCTCGGTCTAGGGGCTCGACATCCTCGGCCCTTTTCCCCTTGCCATCGGAGGCTTTGAGTACTTGTATGTCGGGATCGACAAGTTCACAAAGTGGTCTGAGGTACAGGTGCCTTGTAATGGGTTCGATCTTACGTTGCTCAATCCCAATGACAGAAGGGGGCATGTACTACTGCAGGATGCTGCTAACGCGACACTACGATCAGAGACCCTTTGACAAAATTGTGTGCGATGCATTAATCGCAAACGGTGATGTAAAAACCCATCAAAAAGATGCAGAACGTTTGCGATGGCGTAGACATCAAACACGGTTCAGATTTTAGTTGCGTGTGCGATCAGGGCACGCGGTTGATCTATGCGAACTATTTGCGATGAGACAGAGAAACAGACACAGGCGGCCATATCAAGGTGTGTGCGATATACGGCATACAGTTCGCTCAGATGAACTATTTGCTATTAGGGATTGCAACATAAATGGTTAGCCAGATCAAGGTGTGTGTGATATACGACATACGGTTCACTCGGATGAACTGTTTACGATTAGGGAACACAACAGAAACGGTTCAACTTAACAAGATGTCTGTGATATGCAGCATACAATTCACATAGATGACCTGTTTGCGATGATCCAAAAGAACACAAACGAGTCGTGTAAACAAGACGTGTGTGATACGTGGCAAACAGCCAACTCGGATGAACTGTTTGCGATGAGAAATTACAACACAGGCGGTTACTACAGTTAATTCATGTGTGATTCTATGTGTGTAAAAACTTTGAAAATTTTAAACTAGTTGGTTGCGGTGGCTAGGAGTCTCGCAGACGATGCGTCTGGGAGTACTCATGTGCAATGATTAGTAAGTTACACATATGTTTCCTTATGTTAACATGTGTGTGAATTTGCAATATGGACAATTAATATGCAAATGCCTGCTGGACATCGGTGTTGATCGCCACGTCCAAACCATGGGCGCCCTCTACTCTATCGCTCTACTAGGCACACGCTTAAACTCAATGAACTGTGTACGATACTAATACTTTCCATGAAAATTTAGAACTTGGCTAACAACATTTTTGTAACATATATATAGGGGTTACACTATTCGAGAAAAGGAGGCTCTTCATACTACGGTTTTGACAACCATATGGTCCATATCTACATACTTAACATAGTAACTATCACATTTTCAGAGGCTGAGGGCCAACAACCATATGATCCATATCTACATACTTGACATAGTAACAGCTAGCACATTTTAAGAGGCTGATGGCCAACAACCACAACTATCCGCTAGAAGCAGCTTGATCACGACGACTCGGCATCTCGTTAATGAAAAGGGAGAGCCCTCCTATGCCTTGGTAGAGCATGAGTAGAAAAGTGTTTCCAATTTTCCAATATGGATGCATTGCCATGACAAGCGAGAACTTGTTAATTTGAATGGTTGCGTCTTTGTGGGAAATCCAGTACCTTGCAATCACTTTGGCGTTATTAGCAGGCACAAGTGTAATTCGACAACGCCGGGAAATCGATCCAGGAACAGCTACAATGGGCAATTTCTGTTGAAATGTAGAATAAAAACCAATTGTAACATATCGTCGAAGATATATATAGTTTATGAGCATCAACATAAAAATAAGACTTTGTACCAGCATTTTGCGCACACAATTGGTCTTGTTCAATGTGTGCACCATAGTTATAATTAATCCCATCCAAAATCCAGTGTTCATACGTTGTGCTATCTCTGTCAAATTATCAACAAAGTTTATGACATACTTCAAGTCCTTCAAGTGAAATTTGGTACACTTAGTAACATACAGATCGTTCACTATGCATCCAACATATCCTGCTTAAAAGGTGGAAAGGTACTATTTATTCATAACATGGCAGAAGAATATAGAGTGAGCATAAATTGGTAGATAGAATTTGTTACTGCCTAGGAATGGAGTCCGAAAAATCACAATTGGTTTCTTAAATAGTGATCAATTAGTCAGAACAAATACCCCAATTTTGCTAAGTAATATGCCAACATGGATAAAGTTGAAAGGACACTAACCTCGATCAGACTTTGATCGACTGATGAAGTTGGGGAAGTAAACATCCATGTTAATTAGACCAGGCTGTGGTGCATGCACTAGAATTTTATTGCCAGCTTTCAGTTCGTAACACTTAGACATTTTTCTCCAAAGGTCCGCATCAAAATAGGGGTGACCATCTTTATCAAGTTTTACGCTAACCGTCATTGTAAATCCATGTTGCGTTGTCAATATGGCATCCATGGAGTCATCAACAAAGTAAAGCCCAATATTTCCTTCGACTCATGTTCTTGCAAAGCAAGGGATGTACTGCTTGAAATGAAAACTAAGATCGTAAATTAGATATATTGAAATAACAGAGCAAGATGCAAATATGGGAGAAACTGATAGAACAGATTAATATACAGATGAAATCAAAGTACAACAATATATAATTAAAAATATATAATGTAACAAAGATTTGATGCAAATATGAGAGTAACTGAATGAACAATACATCATAAAATTACCTAATATAGGGGGAAATCGGCTTCGACATCTAGGCTACACGTGTCACCGTACCTTTTATCGAAATGTAGCAACAGACGGTATATGCTCACAAATTTAGGCCATGCCGACCATGGTAGGGTGAGACTGAACATACCAGTACTACATACGTACTAGTGTTAGAGCAAATTACCAGTAGTAATTTAAGTTGGTACTATCTATTATTAATGTACAATGTCGGTAAGTGCATCCTTTGAGGGCTTCGAGCGTTGATTAGCATGTGATCACTAAAGTTTTGTAGCCGCACCTCAGCCCTAAATACTCCCGAAACGTCCGCCCGCTGCCACCGGAGGAGACTAGAGCTGGCCGCGGCTGGTTTTTAGTCCCACCTCGCCACACGAGTTGGCCGCACACTGGCTTAAACTGCCACGCCGACGGATGGCAGCAAGCTTCTCTTTTGTTGCATAGGATGAAATCTGGCTATGTGAGCGGGGTAGGATCACACTTGATTGCATTTCATAAACCGATGATTGCTCATCGGGTGTCACCTTGCCTCGTTCATGTACATTGAATAATCCTGATACAATGAAAGAGATATTTGAAATTAGGTGCGGTTGGAGATGCTGATAGATATAAGAATTATTAAAATATCACAAAACACACGGTTTCTATGGCGTACCCGTGTGCGTTTTTTGTGTTAATGATCCATAAGTCAGTTACCTGTGCGATATTTCCTAATAAACCAAGCGTACCTTTGACAAAAAAATTCAACTACACGCGTACATTTTTTGGATACGGGATCTGCCAATTCTCTCTTTTCTCACACACGAGTATTTTACGCGCTTCATCTGTGTTGTGTGTTTCCCCCGCCCAAGTTTCAAGTTCCGCAGCAAAATTTTCATTAGGCTCGCGATTTCAGAATTTATTCCTCCCACCACATCCCCACCCATCAAATTTCCTCAGTATCTCCCCCTCCCCCGCTCTCCCCTACCGGCAGCTCAAACCGCCGCCGCCGCAACCACAACTTCAACCACATCTACGTTCTGCCCGAGCATCGTCAATCTAGTCAGGTAACCCACCAATCTCTATCACGGCCCCGACCTGATTGCTTAAATGGCGCCTGTGAAACATCCTCATGCCTCCAAATCCCCACCGCCCTACCTCCAGAGCATCGCCGCGCAAGCCCAACCACATATCACATGGAGGTCGAGGAACTGATGGCGGTCAATGGTGCGATGGCCGCTATGCGTGTTGACCTGGAGGAACACCTCGCCTCCGCCGCTGCCGACATGGTGCAGGCTGTGGCCCAGATGAAGTGCCCCAACGACTACCCCCCAGGACTTACCAGGTATGATCTGAGCTCAATCTTACCAATACCACTTGCAATGGCTATGTTTTGTACAGTTGATGTATTAAGCATATTCGTGCCTTGTTTATTTTAGTACTACACACTGTGTGATGTTCAAGTATTAACTGTCCAGCTCAATTTCACCAATACCAGCAACAAACTTACAATACATGACTCGGGATATCACTAGAGATGCTACCCATTTGCTATTTTTGGTGGATGCTAACCCTATTGTACTTAACATGCCTGTCCATGTACTTACGCAGGGTCATAACGGCCGATGTTGTTGTTTGCCATCGAGGTTAGCTGCATCCCATGTCTTACAGTATTTCACGTCATTTGTCCAATTGTAGTTTAACTTCTAACATTTACTGGTTGCCTATAGGTGCACATGTCAGTGGCACTGGTCCACGCTTCGACCCGGAGGAAGAGCTCGCCTCCGCCGCCACTGACTTTGGGCGGGCTCTGGCCAAGATGAAGTGCCCCAGCAACTACCTCTCACGACTTACCAAGTATGAACTCACCAGTTCAATCTTACCAATACCGGTTGCAATTAATGGCTATGTTTTGTACGGTCGATGTATTAAGCATGTTGTAGTAAACATGCCTAACACGTTTTAGCCATTTTCCCTACCTTTTATAGACAACTGGGCCATTCTCTGCTCTGGCAGCACCTGCCTTGTGATGTTTAACTCTGCCAATTGCATTTTTATCAGTACCGGTTTCAATAGCTATTAAGCCTGTTGCAATTAACAGTTGTATCCATTTTTAAAAAATTGTATTTCAATGGCTACAAACTTACAGAACATGACTTAGGATGCTGCTAAGCCTATTGCAATTAACAGTTGTATCCTTTTTTTAATCTGTCCCTTTGCTACCGTGCTACTTTCTGCAATGAAGATATACTAGAAACGCTGCCCATTTGCTATTTTTGGTGGATGCTAACCCTGTTGTACTTAACATGCCTTTCCATGTACTTACGCAGGGCCAGAACGGGCGATGCTGTTGTTTGTCGTCGAGGTTAGCTGCATCCCATGTCTTAAAGTTTTTTACATCATTTGTGCAATTGCAGTTTGGCTTCTGCTACTTCTTGACCTTGTGTTGGTTTTTCCCTTGAAGAGGAAAGGGTGATGCAGCACATTAGAGATAAGTATTTCCCTTAGTTAAGAACCAAGGTATCAATCCAATAGGAGAAGAACGCGCAAATCACCAATACATGCACAAACAATCAAACACTTGCACCGAACGCGATAAAGGGGTTGGCAATCCCTTCACGGTCACTTGCAAAGGTGAGATCTGATAGAGATAGATAAATAAAACTAAACAAAAGATAAAATATATTTGGGTTTTTTACTTTTATAGATCTGGAAATAAAAGATTGCAGAAGAGTAGATCAGAAACTAATATGATGGAAAATAGACCCGAGGGGCATAGGTTTCACTAGAGGCTTCTCTCATGAAGGCAAATAATATGGTGGGTGAATAAATTACTCTCGAGCAATTGATAGAAAAGCGCAAAGTTATGAAGATATCCAAGCCAATGATTATGTAATGTCACTAGTACAGAGACCTGCTATACAAACGGTTTTTAAACCCTTTCCTCGACGACGTTTGGAACCGTCGCCAAGTGAGTGTGGGCGATAGGGGGTTCCTTCCCACACGACCCAGAAACCGTCGGGCATAGGCCCTCCTGGCACACATGCTGGGGGAAAATGAGCTCATGTGTGATCTGGCGATGCATCAAAAGCCAATCGTTTCTGTTTGTATGTACATCCCACAAGGTGAATCCCAAAAAAACATTTTCGTTGGTATGTATATCACACATAGTTTTTTGTGTGGTAAGGTTTGTGCAAGGTGGCCTAACGCAAACAGTTATCTGCCGGAAGCCGTGTGTGATTGTTAGTTGATCGAACACGCCTACTTTCTAGAAACCGTGTGGGTTGTTTGAGTTCATCGCCCACGGTGATGTCTGAGTAACCGTCTGCAATAGAAAACTCTAATAAGCAGCGTAATTAGCCTATTATTAATAATCCATGTATTAATAAAATTCATATTTCTTATAAAACACACCGGATATTTCATATCCGTGTAATGGCAACCAGGATTTCATAATCGAATTACATCAGATAGCTTCGGCACTCAGTTACGCCATTACACAACAGCACCAAGTTTCACATGCAACATCAAAAACCTTTGGAAAGTAGCATCATACACGGTAAATAGACAGATGAATCTCATCTAGGAAACCGCAGAAGCGGAAGGCAAATATTAAGCCTTCAGTGATGTTGAATGTCCTTGCAACTTTAGGCCAGTGGCTATGAATAATTTCCCGCGCAACCTTTGTCCTCTTCAGGAAGACTTCAATATTGTACCGTGGGTGTTGAATGAATACCTTCCTCGCCTCTTGACCATGCAGGTGGTTTGAGAGGTAATCTTCGGTGAACTACTTTGAAAAGTACTGAAAACAAAGATATGCATAAATCGCCGTTATAAATTTTAAAGTGGCACAAGGGGTATAAACAAGGTAAAAGAGTTAGTACCATCCTATAGTTGACTGATGTCTTCTTCGTTGTGCAAACAAAGATCTTGTTGTTATTCATCGCAAGTTTCTTCATCCTAACAATCTTTCTGAGTTTCTTGACTTGACTGATATTCATGGACATCTCATTTCCCCATATGCAAAATGGGTCGAACAGTGGGTCTAAGCCTCTGATAGAAGGACCTACATGTGCAAGACCAAATTGTAAGAAACCTAAAATATAGAATGATTCCTGAAACTGCACAATAATGTGTTATTAGCGAAAGGACCATGCATGAGCCAACCTCGATGGTAAACCGCAGTGTCTCCCATTGTTTCCCTGCAACACACATAAGGAAGATCTTGATCAGGTTAACTAAGAGTTGCCATACTATCAGTAGAATATGTATTGAGTACAGCCAAATTCAATTTATTTCATATGCATACCAATACAAAATTGTACCCACGGCAAATTAAAATCAAATTGTAGAATTGAACCAAACAGTTAAATGGACAGTAGACTAAATGAACCAAATCAGTTAACTGAGCACGACATTTCTAAATAGAAACATGTACTAGAAGATAAGACAGTTAACAAAACAAAGAATGCTTGAGAATAGTACTACAAAATGTAGCAATTGTTGGACCAAGCTGTTAACTGAACATTACATTTTAAAGGACCAAACTGTTAACTAAACATTACATTTCAGAGGACCAAACTGTTTACTGAACATCAGATTGCGTATTAACATTACAGAGGACAAATCACTAGAAGGCACTGGCGGTGGCCTCGAGAAAACAACATGAACTATACTTTAAAGTAGACAACCGCGTGGGGGTGTCGACGGTGGCCTCGAAGATGAGGTGCTCCTCCAAGATCTGGCGGTTGGCACGCATGGCAGCCACAGGGACCTCATGCTTGCGTGCGGCCACGATTTGCTTCTCCGCCGCTAGATGCTACTGAGCTCCACGTTATACTGCATGCAAAATGGCTGTGGGCGGCGCTTAATTGGAGGAGGGGGACAGTGATTTCGGCGGAAGGTGTCGCGCCATCGGTCGGGGCATGTGGGACAGGGAAGGAGGAGGATGGTGTGGGTGGGGTGTGGATTACCTGACCATATCGATGAGGCCGCGCAGCAAGAAGAAGGGTCGCCGGCAAGGAGGCGGCGCTGCAAGAAGAAGGGTCGCCGGCGAGGAGGCGGCGCTGCAAGAAAAAGGGTCATCGGCGAGGAGGCTGAGCTGCCAGTAAGTAACAGTGAAGGTTTGAACTTGGAAAGCAAGGAGGAACAATGCAAATGTGGCTTTGGGTGGGAGGGAGGGGGCAGGGAGATAGATATTTCCGCGGTGGCAGAAAAATTTCGCTCGGTGCCGTGAGAAACTCGCGCGCAAGTGTGGTTCAAGCGGGGCCGATGGACTGTAGACGACGAAGCTTCCTACGTAAGCGAAACAAGACGATGCGTCAAGATATTTTATATCACATCCCACATGATTCTTTCTAGTAAACTGTTTGTGGTATACCTGATTTTTTTCATTATGTTTTGGAAGACAAAATGGTGTTACAGAGGGAAAGGACGGTGTTTGAGTTGCTAGAACATTTATGTATAGTGAACATGCAACTACATGAGTGTCGTGTTTAAATTTGGAATTATTCTGGGTTTGTTTGGCATTTTTATGCATTAATTGAGTTTCTAGGCATTTAATGTGCATAATTCAAATTTGAACTACAAGCACATGCTCCAGTGCACCAAAGTTTGTTGAAAAATCACATGTGTGTCTTTGGGTGAAGGTATAGCTCCCATGCAAGAAATGGGAATGAAACTCAAACATCTGGGCGTCGTGGCTCGGCCGGGAACATTGAGAAACTTGGTTTTTAAATTCCTGGAAATTCAAAACTCGCCTGAAAATCATGAAACTTGGCATGGTGTCATTTCATGGCACCAACATGGTATAAGCTTCTTGCAAACCGGAGCTTCTCTCGAGAAGACTCGTGGTTCCCGAGGGGGGATGTGTCACCTTTGTGTGTGAAACGATATACGCTGCTCCCCCCTTGATTTTTTTACAGAGGCAACATAGAACTATATGAGTGTTGTGTTAAAATTTGGAATTTTCCCTAGTTCGTTTGGACTTTCTTATACATTAATTGAATTTCTGGTCATTTAATGTGCATAATTCAAATTTGAACTACAAGCACATGCTCCAGTGCAGCAAAGTTGGTTGAAAAATCACAGGTGTGTCCTTGGGTGAATTTCTAGGTCGCATGCAAGAAATGGGAATGAAATTCAAACATCTGGCGTCGTGGCTCGGCCAGAAAGATTGAGAAACTTGGTTTTTTAATTCAAGTAAATCCAAAAGATGCCTGGAAATCATGAAACTTGGTATGGTGTCAGGACATGGCACCAACATGTTGTGGTAATTTTTTTGGACAAATTGGGACAAGCTTTGGTACAAGCTTCTTGCAAACCGGAGCTTCTCTGAAGAAGGCTCGTGGTTCCGAGAGGGAATGTGTCACCTCCATGTGCGAAACGACATACGTACACTGCCTTCTCCCGCCTTAATTTTTTTACACATGCAGATTAGACCAAATAGAAGTATCGTGCTAAATTTTGGAATTATTCCGGGTTTGTTTGGCCTTTTTTATACATTAATTGAATTTTTGGGCATTTAATGTGCATAATTCAAATTTGAACTACAAGCACATGCTCAAGTGCACCAAAGTTGGTTGAAAAATCACTACTGCAGGATGCTGCTAACGCAACACTACGATCAGAGACCCTTCGACGAAATTGTGTGCGATGCAATAATCACAAAGGTGGTGTAAAATAACCGTCAAAAAAGGTGCAAACCGTTTGCAATGGCGGGCACATCAAACACGGTTCAGATTTTAGTTGCGTGTGCGATGCTGGGCATACGGTTGATCCATACGAACTATTTGCGATTAGACAGAACAACAGAAATGGGCAGTCGTATCAGTGTGTGTGCGATATACGGCATACAGTTCGCTGCGATGAACTGTTTGCGATGATCGAGGTGAACACAAACGATTTGGCGTTACAAGATGTGTGTGATAGCCGGCAAACAGGTCGCTAATCAGAATTGTGTGCGATCATTATAGACATCCCATACAGTCTTTTTTTGTGAATTCTGTTCTTGTTAGGCACTACTTCAGGATACTTCTAACGCGACACTACGATCAGAGACCCTTTGCCGAAACTGTGTGTGATGCAATAATCGCAAACGGTGGTGTAAAAAACCCATCAAAAAAGGTGCAAAACATTTGCGATGGCGGAGCCATCAAACACGGTTAAGATTTTAGTTGCGAGTGCGATGTAGGACACACGGTTAATCCATTCAAACTGTCTGCGATGAGGCAGAACAACAGAAACGGGCAGCCATAACAATGTGTGTGCGCTGCAGGACACATGGTTAATCCATTCGAACTGTTTGCGATGAGGTAGAACAACAGAACGGGCAGCCATATCAATGTGTGTGCGATATACGGCATATGTTTAACTCGGACGAACTGTTTTCGATTAGGGAACACAACAGAAACGGTTCAACTTAACAAGATGTGTGTGATATGCAGCATACAGTTCACATGGATGAACTGTTTGCGATGAGCCAAAAGAACACAAACGAGTCATGTATACAAGATGTGTGTGATACGTGGCAAACAACCGACTCGGATGAACTGTTTGCGATGAGAAATTACAACACAGACGGTTAATACAGTTACTTCATGTGCGATTCTGTGTGTACAAAAAACTTTGAAAAATGCAAACTAGTTGCTTGCGGTGGCTAGGAGTATCGCACACGATGCATCTACGAGTACTCGTGTGCGATGATTAGTATGTTACACATACATTTCCTTATGTTAACATGTATGTGAATTTGCAATATGGACAGTTAATATGCAAATGCCTTCTGGACATCGGGCACACGCTTAAACTCAATGGATTGTGTAAGATACTAATACTTTCCATAAAAATTTACGAACTTGGGTAACAGCATTTGAGTAACATATATATAGTGGTTACATTATTCGACAAAAGGAGGATCTTCGTAACACGGTTTGGACAACCATATTATCCATATCTACATACTTAACATAGTAACAACTATCACATTTCAAGAGGCTAAGGGCCAACAACCATATGGTACATATCTACATACTTAACATATATAGTAACAGCTAGCACATTTTAAGAGGCTGAGGGCCAACAACCACAACTATCCACTAGAAGCAGCCTGATCACGGCGACTCGGTATCTCATCAATGAGAAGGAAGAGCCCTCCCGTGCCTTGGTAGAGCATGAGTAGAATAGTGTCTCAAATTTTCCAATATGGATGCATTCCCACGAGAAGCGAGAACTTGTTAATTTGAATGGTTCCATTTTTGCGGGAAATGCAGTACCTTGCAATCACTTTGGCGTTATTAGCAGGCACAAGTGTAATTCGACCACGCCAGGAAATTGATCCAGGAACTGCTACAGGGGGCAATTTTTGTTGACATGTAGAATAAAAAACAATTGTAACATATCGTTGAAGATATATATAGTTTATGAGCATCAACATTAAAATAAGACTTTTTACCAGCGCTTTGTGCACACAATTGGTCTTGCTCAGTGTGTGCACCATAGGTCTAATTAATCCCATCCAAAATCCAGCGTTCATACGCTGTGCTATCTCTGTCAGATTATCAAATAAGTTTATGACATGATTCATGTCCTTCCAGTGAAATTTGGTACGCTTAGTAACATACAGATCGTTCACTATGCATCCAACATATCCTGCTTAAAAGGTGGAAAGGTATTATTTATTCAGAACATGGCAGAAGAATATATAGTGCGCATAAATTGGTAAATAGAATTTGTTACTGCCTAGGAACGGAGTCAGAACATGATATCACAATTGGTTGCTTAAATAGTGATCAATTGGTTGCTTAAATAGTAATATGACAGTATGGAGAAAGTTGAAAGGACACTATTCTCGATCAGACTTTGATCGGCTGATGACTTTGGGGAAGTAAACATCCATGTTAATTAGACCAGGCTGTGGTGCACGCACTAGAATTTTATTGCCTGCTTTCAGTTCATAACACCTAGACATTTTTCTCCAAAGGTCCGCATTAAAATATGAGGGACCATCATTATCAAGTTTTACGCTAACCGTCATTGTAAATCCATGCTGTGTTGTCAATATGACATCCTAGGAGTAATCAGCAAAGTAAAGCCCAATATTTCCTTCTACTCCTGTTCTTGCAAAGCAAGGGATGTACTGCTTGAAATGAAAATTAGGATCGTAAATTAGATATATTGAAATAACAGAGCAAGATGCAAATATAGGAGTAACTGATGGAACAAATCCATATATAGATGAAAGCAAAGTACAAAAATATAGAATTAAAAATAGATGATGTAACAAAGATTTGATGCAAATATATAGATAATGTAGCAACATACGGTATATGTTCAGAAATTTAGGCCATGCCGACCGTGGTAGGTTGAGATTGAACATACCTAGCGCTCCCTGAAGTCATCCAAAATGGTGAGATAGAACTTCATTTCCGACTGGCCACGACCACAGTTGCCTGATTTGTGCTCACACTGTGGACACATGAATGAACACCCACGAATAAGCTAGAACCAAAATGATTCCACGGCGATTTCCGCCGGTTGATTAACAGCGACGGACGGACTGCGCGATAAGAGATGAGTGAATATTTTGCTAATTAGGTTGATTACCTTCTCCATGAGAAAAATCCCTGGCCCAATCCCGCAGAAAACCCCAGTCGACCGGAGTCTAGAATGTCGGTGCAGATAGGCGGCGGAAAGCAGTAGTGGCAAAATCCGGTGCCGTTTGGAGTGCGACCTACGCCCGCCGCCAAAAGCCGTTGAGCTTAGGGTGCAGAGTTGCGGAGGAGTCCGCGGCGAGTGAGTGGGGACGAAGTGGGCGAGGGTTTTCTTTTTTCCTTTTGCATGTGTGAGTGAACACCCACGGTTCGCAGAGGCGACGGAGATGAATCGTATGCGATAGTAAATCACCGAGCTTGAATGGGAATCCAAATTTCCTTTGTCCTTCATCCATGAGTTTTTTCTACGATGAACATAAACCCTGCTAATCACCGTGTTCAAATTTGACACTTTCCGAGTTCATTTACAATATTTAGGGGATTATGTGCATTTTGCAGGCATTAATGCACATAATTCAAATTCAAACAATCGGTGCATGAAACGGTGCACAAGAATGGTCTGGAAAAACCATACTCGTGGTATTTAGTAATTTCTCAAGCCTTACAAGGAATGGGCAGTGATTTCAACTAAATGCATGGCAATAGTCAACCACAAACGCGTCATTTACTGGGTTATCAACTATATATGGACCAATGAAATATGTGCTTGAAAAATATGACGGCTGGCATGGTGCCATGGTATGGCCTCACCCTGCCCTGGTTAAAAGCTGAGAAGGTTTGATTTATGTCGTCATGCACGCCCTTCATAAACTGAACCATCACCGAGGACGTTCAATGCATTCGAGAGGGAAATCGCCAAGATTGAAGGGGAATTAAAATTTCGTCATAGTTTGTCATTCAGTTTTTTTCCAACGATCAACATACCGCCTCAAATGCAATGTGTTCAAATTTAACATTTTCCTGAACTCATTTACCATATTTAGGGGATTATGTGCATTTTCTAGGCATTAATTATGCACATAATTCAAGTTCGAACAATCGGTGCATGAAAAGGTGCACAAGAACGGTCTGGAAAACCATGCTCGTGCTATTTAGTACATTATCATGCCTTTTACAAGGAATGGGCAGATATTTCAAGGAAATGTGTGGAAATACTCAACCATAAACGCATCATTTACTGGGTTAACAACTATACAAAAATGAAATACATGCTTGGAAAACATGACGCCTGGTGTGGTGCCATGGTATGACGTCACCGTGCCCTGGTAAAAATGTCATCATGCACGCCTTTCATAAAATGAACCATCATCGAGGAAGTTTCATGGTTTCAAGGGGGAAATCACCAAGATTGAAGGGGGGGGTCCAAATTTCCTTTATCCTTTGTCCACGAGTTTTTTTCTATGATGAACATATAACCTACAAATCACCGTGTTCAAATTTGGCACTTTTCCGGGTTCATTTGCCATATTTAGGGGACTATGTGCATTTCCTAGGCATTAATGCACATAATTCAAGTTCAAACAATCGGTGCACGAAAGGGTCCACAAGAATGCCCTAGAAAACGATGCTCGTGCCATTTAGTAAATTCTCATACCTTTTACAAGGATTGGACAGATATTTCGATGAAATTTGTGGCATAATAGTGGACCACAAATGTTTGTTTGTTGGGTTTTCAACTATACAAAAAATGATATAGATGCTTAAAAAACTTAACGCCTGGCATGGTGCCATGGTATGACCTCACCATGCCCTAGTAAAAATTTGAGAAGGTTTGGCTTATGTCATCATGCACGCCCTTCATAAATCGAACCATCACCGAGGAAGTTCCATGCTTTTCAGAGGGAAATCCCAAAGATTGAAGGGGAATCCAAATTTCCATCCTAGTTTGTCATTCAGCTTTTTTCCAACGATCGACATACCACCTCAAATGCAACCTGTTCAAATTTGACATTTTCCCTGGCTCATTTACCATATTTAGGGGATTATGTGCATATTCTAAGCATCAATGGAAATAATTCAAATTTGAACAATTGGTGCATGAAAAGGTGCACAAGAACGGTCTGGAAAACCATGCTCGTGTTATTTAGTACATTCTCATGCCTTTTACAAGGAATGGGCAGATATTTCAAGGAAATGTGTGGCAATAGTCAACCATAAATGTGTCGTTTACTTGGTTAACAACTATACAAAAAATGAAACACATGGTAGAAAAACATGACGCCTCGCGTGGTGCCATGGTATGGCCTCACCATGCCCTAGTAAAAATAGGAGAATGTTTTCCTTATGTCGTGATGCACGCCTTTCATAAAATCAAACCATCACCGAGGAAGTTTCATGGTTTCGAGGGGGAAATCACCAAGATTGAAGGGGGTCCAAATTTCCTTTGTCCTTTGTCCATGAGTTTTCTTCTACGATGAACATACAACCTGCAAATCACCGTGTTCAAATTTGGCACTTTTCCGGGTTCATTTGCCATATTTAGGGGATTATGTGCATTTCCTAGGCATTAACACGCATAATTCAAGTTCAAACAATCGGTGCATGAAAGGGTCCACAAGAACAGCCTGGAAAAGCATGCTCGTGCCATTTAGTACATTCTCATGCCTTTTACAAGGAATGGAAAGATATTTCAATGAAATGTGTGGCAATAGTCAACCACAAATGTTTGTTTGTTGGGTTTTCAACTATAGAAAAAATGGAATAAATGCTTAAAAAACATGACGCCTGGCATGGTGGCATGGTATGACCTCACCATGCCCTAGTAAAAATTTGAGAAGGTTTGGCTTATGTTGTCATGCACGCCCTTCATAAATTGAACCATCACCGAGGAAGTTCCACGCATTAGAGAGGGAAATCCCCAAGATTGAAGGGGAATCCAAATTTCGTCATAGTTTGTCATTCAGTTTTTTTCCAACGATCAACATACCGCCTCAAATGCAATGTGTTCAAATTTAACATTTTCCCGAACTCATTTACCATATTCAGGGGATTATGTGCATTTTCTAGGCATTAATTATGCACATAATTCAAATTCGAACAATCGATGCATGAAAAGGTGCACAAGAACAGTCTGGAAAACCATGCTCGTGCTATTTAGTACATTCTCATGCCTTTTACAAGGAATGGGCAGATATTTCAAGGAAATGTGTGGCAATAGTCAACCATAAATGTGTCGTTTACTTGGTTAACAACTATACAAAAAATGAAACACATGGTAGAAAAACATGACGCCTCGCGTGGTGCCATGGTATGGCCTCACCATGCCCTAGTAAAAATAGGAGAATGTTTTCCTTATGTCGTGATGCATGCCTTTCATAAAATCAAACCATCACCGAGGAAGTTTCATGGTTTCGAGGGGGAAATCACCAAGATTGAAGGGGGTCCAAATTTCCTTTGTCCTTTGTCCATGAGTTTTCTTCTACGATGAACATACAACCTGCAAATCACCGTGTTCAAATTTTGCACTTTTCCGGGTTCATTTGCCATATTTAGGGGATTATGTGCATTTCCTAGGCATTAACACGCATAATTCAAGTTCAAACAATCGGTGCATGAAAGGGTCCAGAAGAACAGCCTGGAAAAGCATGCTCGTGCCATTTAGTACATTCTCATGCCTTTTACAAGGAATGGAAAGATATTTCGATGAAATGTGTGGCAATAGTCAACCAAAAATGTTTGTTTGTTGGTTTTTCAACTATAGAAAAAATGGAATAAATGCTTAAAAAACATGACGCCTGGCATGGTGGCATGGTATGACCTCACCATGCCCTAGTAAAAATTTGAGAAGGTTTGGCTTATGTTGTCATGCACGCCCTTCATAAATTGAACCATCACCAAGGAAGTTCCACGCATTAGAGAGGGAAATCCCCAAGATTGAAGGGGAATCCAAATTTCGTCATAGTTTGTCATTCAGTTTTTTTCCAACGATCAACATACCGCCTCAAATGCAATGTGTTCAAATTTAACATTTTCCCGAACTCATTTACCATATTCAGGGGATTATGTGCATTTTCTAGGCATTAATTATGCACATAATTCAAATTCGAACAATCGGTGCATGAAAAGGTGCACAAGAACAGTCTGGAAAACCATGCTCGTGCTATTTAGTACATTCTCATGCCTTTTACAAGGAATGGGCAGATATTTCAAGGAAATGTGTGGCAATAGTCAACCATAAACGCGTCATTTACAGGGTTAACAACTATACAAAAATGATAGACATGCTTGGAAAACATGACGCCTGGTGTGGTGCCATGGTATGACCTCACCGTGCCCTGGTAAAAATGTCATCATGCACGCCTTTCATAAAACGAACCATCACCGAGGAAGTTTCATGGTTTCGAGGGGGAAATCACCAAGATTGAAGGGGGTCCAAATTTCCTTTATCTTTTGTCCACGAGTTTTTTCTATGATGAACATACAACCTACAAATCACCGTGTTCAAATTTGGCACTTTTTCGCGTTCATTTGCCATATTTACGGGACTATGTGCATTTCCTAGGCATTAATGCACATAATTCAAGTTCAAACAATCGGTGCATGAAAGGGTCCACAAGAACGCCTTGGAAAATGATGCTCGTGCCATTTAGTAAATTCTCATACCTTTTACAAGGATTGGACAGATATTTCGATGAAATGTGTGGCATAATAGTCAACCACAAATGTTTTTTTGTGGGGTTTTCAACTATAGAAAAAATGATATAAATGCTTAAAAACATAACACCTGGCATGGGGCCATGGTATGACCTCACCATGCCCTGGTAAAAATTTGAGAAGGTTTGGCTTATGTCATCATGCATGCCCTTCATAAATCGAACCATAACCGAGGAAGTTCCATGCTTTTCAGAGGGAAATCCCCAAGATTGAAGGGGAATCCAAATTTCCGTCCTAGTTTGTCATTCAGTTTTTTCCAACGATCAACATACCGCCTCAAATGCAACGTGTTCAAATTTGACATTTTCCCTGGCTCATTTACCATATTTAGGGGATTATGTGCATATTCTAAGCATCAATGGACATAATTCAAATTCGAACAGTTGGTGCATGAAAAGGTGCACAAGAACGGTCTGGAAAACCATGCTTGTGTTATTTAGTACATTCTCATGCCTTTTACAAGGAATGGGCAGATATTTCAAGGAAATGTGTGGCAATAGTCAACCATAAATGTGTCGTTTACTGGGTAAACAACTATACAAAAAATGAAACACATGGTAGAAAAACATGACGCCTGGCGTGGTGCCATGGTATGGCCTCACCATGCCCTAGTAAAAATTGGAGAATGTTTTCCTTATGTCGTGATGCACGCCTTTCATAAAATCAAACAATCACCAAGGAAGTTTCATGGTTTCGAGGGGGAAATCACCAAGATTGAAGGGGGTCCAAATTTCCTTTGTCCTTTGTCCATGAGTTTTTTTCTATGATGAACATACAACCTACAAATCACCCTGTTCAAATTTGGCACTTTTCCGGGTTCATTTGCCATATTTAGGGGACTATGTGCATTTCCTAGGCATTAATGCACATAATTCAAGTTCAAACAATCAGTGCATGAAAGGGTCCACAAGAAAATTTGGCAAGGAAATGTGTGGCAATAGTCAACCATAAATGTGTCATTTACTGGGTTAACAACTATACAAAAAACGAAACACATGGTAGGAAAACATGACGCCTCGCGTGGTGCCATGGTATGGCCTCACCATGCCCTAGTAAAAATGGGAGAATGTTTTCCTTATGTCGTGATGCACGCCTTTCATAAAATCGAACCATCATCGAGGAAGTTTCATGGTTTTGTGGGGGAAATCACCAGGATTGAAGGGGGGGTCCAAATTTCCTTTGTCCTTTGTCCACGACTTTTTTTCTATGATGAACATACAACCTGCAAATCACCGTGTTCAAATTTGGCACTTTTCCGGGTTCATTTGCCATATTTAGGGGATTATGTGCATTTGCTAGGCATTAATGCACATAATTCAAGTTCAAAAATCGGTGCATGAAAGGGTCCACAAGAACAGCCTGGAAAAGCATGCTCGTGCCATTTAGTAAATTCTCATGCCTTTTACAAGGAATGGACAGATATTTCGATGAAATGTGTGGCAATAGTCAACCACAATTGTTTGTTTGTTGGGTTTTCAACTATAGAAAAAATTGAATAAATGCTTATAAAACATGACGCCTAGCATGGTGGCATGGTATGACCTCACCATGCCCTTGTAAAAATTTGAGAAGGTTTGGCTTATGTCGTCATGCATGCCCTTCATAAATCGAACCATCACCGAGGAAGTTCCACGCTTTCGTGAGGGAAATCCCCAAGATTGAAGGGGAATCCAAATTTTCTTCGTTCTTTGCCCTGGGGTTTTTTTCTACGATGAACATACACCCTGCAAATCACCATGTCCAAATTTGGCATTTTTCTGGGATCATTTACCATATTTAGGGGATTATGTGCATTTTCTAGGCATTCAGCGCATATAAATCCAATCCAGCTACAGTTGCACGGGTGTGATGTGAGGGACGTGGATTGCCGTTCGAACGTGGTGCATCCTACGGTGCACATGCGCGATCCCCGTGCCTGGGGTTCCGGGCAATCATAACTCAACACACAATAGGCTCAGCGCACACTATTTCCAGAAGCGACGGAGATGAACCGTGTGCGATAATGAACCAGCAAAATTGTAAGGGAAGCCAAATTTCTGTTGTCGTTTGTTGTTGAGCTCTTGAATACCACTGCACTGTACGGCTGCCCGGCCCCTCCATCCCAGAGATCTCTCCAGGCGTCGTCCATGGCACCGCGGCGCATAGTAACTAGTAAGGAAGCGATGGCATCCCGCCGCGCCACATTCCTCGCCGCCCGCGCACCACACACATGGTAAGGAAGCGATGGCATCTTGCCACGCCGAGTTTATCGCCGGTGGCGGCCAGACAGTTACATGGGCGGACTTTGAGGGTGCCATGGCTGAATGGGTGGTGGATCTAGAGGCGGCCAATGCCACACAAAAGGTGCGGAAAAGGCAGAAAGCAGTCAAGGAAAGAGAGTCCCAACGCCGCAAGAAAAAAGAGGATGCACACCGTGGTGAGGAGAGCTTGGTGGAGATCGAAGCACGGTGGGTTGCCGCCTACAAGGCCAGGAAGGAGAACGCCAGCATCTGGCCAACATGCCCCGAAGGCAGCATGTGAGAAGTAGTTTAAGTTTGTAGTATTAGAGCAAATTACCAGTAGTACTTTAAGTTTGTAGTATTAACATACAATGTCAGTAAGAGCATCCTTTGAGGGCTTTGAGCGTTGATTAGCATGTGTGCCCGTGTGCGTTTTTTGCGTTAATCATTAGAAGATCACAAAACACATGATTTCTATGCCGTACCCATCTGCATTTTTTTGTGTTAATGATCAATAAGTCAGTTACCTGTCCGATGTTTCCTAATAAACCAAGCGTACCATTGACCGAAAAGAATCAAGTACACGTGTACATTTTTTTGGAGACGGGATCTGCCAACTATCTTTTTTCTCGCACACGAGTATTTTACGCGCTTCGTCTGCGTTGTGTGTTTCCCCCACCCAAGTTTCAAGTTTCGCAGTGAAATTTTCATTAGGCGCGCGATTTTAGAATTTATTCCTCCAACATCATCCCCACCCTTAGTATCCCCACCCTCGCGCCTCCCCCTACCGGCATCTCAAACCGCCGCCGCTGCAACCACAGCTTCAACCACATCTACGTTCTGCTTGGATCCAGTCAGGTAACCCACCGATCTCTATCACGGCCCCGGCCTGATTGCTTAAATGGCACATGCGAAACATCCTCATGCCTCCAAATCCCCCCCCCCTGCCAGGAGCTTATGGCGGTCCATGGCGCGATGGCCGCTGTGCGTGTTGACCCGGAGGAACACCTCGCCTCCGCCGCCACCACCGACATCGTGCATGCTCTGGCCCAGATGAAGTCCCCCAGCGACTACCCCCAGGACTTAACAGGTAAGATCTGACTAGCTAAATCTTACCAATACCACTTGCAATGGCTATGATTTGTACGGTTGATGTATTAAGCATGTTAGTGCCTTGTTTATTTTAGTACTGCCCATTGTGTGATGTTCAAATATTACCGTGTCCAGCTCAATTTCACCAATACCAGCAACAAACTTACAATACATGACACAGGATATCACTAGAGATGCTGCCCATTTCCTATTTTTAGTGGATGCTAACCCTGTTGTACTTAACATGCCTATCCATGTACTTACGCAGGGTCATAACGGCCGATGCTTTTGTTTGCCGTGAGGTGAGCTGCATCCCATGTCTTAAAGTACTTCACATAATTAGTGCAATTGCAGTTTAACTTCTACCATTTACTGGTTGCCTGTAGGTACACATGTCAGTGGCACTGATCCATGCTTCGACCCGGAGGAACAGCTCGCATCCGCTGCCGCTGACTTTGGGCAGGCTCTGGCCAAGATGAAGTGCCCCAGCAACTACCTCTCATGACTTACCAAGTATGTACTCACCAGTTCAATCTTACCAATACTAGTTGCAATTAATGGCTATGTTCTGTACGGTCGATGTATTAAGCATGTTCTAGTAAACATGCCTAACACGTTTTTGCTACTTTCCCTACCTTTTTATAGACATCTGGGCCATTCTCTCCTCTAGCAGCACCTGCCTTGTCATGTTTAACTATGCCAATTGCATTTTTATCACTACCGGTTTCAATGTCTATTAAGCCTGTTGCAATTAACAGTTGTATCCATTTTTAAACATTTGTATTTCAATGGCTACAAACTTACAAAACATGACTTAGGATGTTGTTAAGCCTGTTGCAATTATCAGTTGTATCCATTTTTTAATCTGTCCATTTGCTACCATGCTACTCTCCGCAATGAAGATATACTAGAGATGTTGCTCATTTGCTATTTTTGGTGGATGCTAACCCTGTTGTACTTAACATGCTTGTCCATGTACTTACAATGGGTCATAATGGCTGATGTTGTTCCTTGCCGTCGAAGTTAGCTGCATCCCATGTCTTACAGTATTTCACATCATTTGTGCAATTGCAGTTTGACTTCTACCATTTACTGGTTGCATGTAGGTACACATGTCAGTGGCACTGATCCACGCTTCGACCCAGAGGAACAGCTCACCTCTGCCGCCGCTGACTTTGGGCGGGCTCTGGCCAAGATGAAGTGCCCCAGCAACTACCTCTCAGGACTTACCAAGTATGTACTCACCATTTCAATCTTACCAATAGCAGTTGCAATTAATGGCTATGTTTTGTACGGTCGATGTATTAAGCATGTTGTAGTAAACATGTCTAACACGTTTTAGCTATTTTCCCTACCTTTTTATAGACAACTGGGCCATTCTCTGCTCTGGCAGCACCTGCCCTGTGATGTTTAACTCTGCCAATTGCATTTTTATCAGTACCAGTTTCAATGGCTATTAAGCCTATTGCAATTAAGAGTTGTATCCATTTTTAAAGAGTTGTATTTCAATGGCTACAAACATACAAAACATGAATTAGGATGTTGTTAACCCTGTTGCAATTAACAGTTATATCCATTTTTAATCCGTCCCTTTGCTACCGTGCTACTCTTTCAAAACGAAGATATCACTATAGATGCTGCTGTTTTATTACCATTTGCTATTTTTGGTGGATGTTAACCCTGTTGTATTTAACATTGGCTTTCCATGTACTTACACAGGGCTACAATGGGCGATGTTGTTGTTTGCCGTCGAGGTTAGCTGCATCCCATGTCTTATACATCATCTATTCCTAATTGTAAGTATTTTTAGAGATTCCAATATAGACTACATAAGGAGCAAAATGAGTGAATCTAGATTCCAATATAATTCTATGTACATCCGTATGCAGTTCATATTGAAATCTCAAAAAAAACATGTACTTAGGAACATAGGTAGTTGTATTTTACATCATTTGTGCAATCTCAGTTTAGCTTCTAACATTTACTCGTTGCTTGTAGGTACATATATGAGCGGTACTGATCCACGCTTAGATCCCTTTTGTGTATGGGGCAATGAGATATTCATGAACAAGTGTCAAGTGAGGAAACTAAGAAAGATTGTTAGGCGAAAGAAAAGGGTGATTGGAGTTAAGCTCTTTATTTACACTTTGTCGAAGACAACAGTGAACTTTAGGATGGTAAGTAATGTGTTGCCTTTTCCCCCTACACACAACAAGTTACTCTATTAGACCTCAGTATCTGATATTTTTCTCTTTTCAGTGGTTTTCGAAGCTATTTACTGATGGTTACCTTACAAACTACATGACCGGAGTGGAGGCAACTAAGGTTAAAGTATATAATTCATCCTACCATGATAATGCTCTAGAAGCCTTCCTGAAGGCGGTGAAGGATGGCCGGGCGATTGTCACAAGGGGTTGGACAAAAGTGGTTCGTGCCCATGGCATGCAGGAAGGCACCTTATGGGCATTCCGCTTCTTCAACACCGTCGGCAGTCAAAATGATTTACACTTGTCTCTCCACCTTTACCGCCTTTAAATATTGTGGTTCATCATAGTTAATTGCTACCTAATCGTGTAATTAATGAACATATTGTACTGATAATTTTATTTATGGATTCATTGTTGAACCATTGCGTTGAGAATTTTAATTGCACGCCATATTTCAAAATTTCCAATTCGAATAATAAATTACAGGCAAAAATAAAAAGAGAACAGACGGTTATGGAACTTCGCAAACGGTTCTGGAAGTAAAAGCACTTGTGATGGATAGCCGAATGCCAAACAATTTTCTACATCAAATCATGTGTGATGTAGTTAATGAAAGCAAACAGTTAACCAAGGCAGAGCGTGTGTGATAGTGACACCTTTCACACACAAGCGTATGGATAAAATTGTGTGGGATGTACATACGAACGGAAATGTTTTCCCTGGATTGAGTGTGTGGGATGTACATAAGAACGGAAACATATTCCTTGGATTGACTGTGTGTGATATATATATGAAAGGAAATGTTTTTCTGGGATTCACCGTGTGGGATGTACATACCTACGGAAATGTTTTTCTCGGATTACCGTGTGGGATGTACATACCTACAAAAATGATTGGGTTTTGATGCCTCGCCCAATCGCACACGGCCGTAGACTGTGTCCCAGGAGGGCCTATGCTCGACGATTTCTGGGTCGTGTGGGAAGGACCCCCCCCTATCGCCCACACTCACTTGGCGATGGTTCCAAATGTCGTCGCAGAAAGGGGTTAAAACCGTTTGTTTAGGACCGACGTGCATCAGTGAGGGCACACAGTTCAACAAACCAACATGCGGGCTATAATGTAGAAGATCTCTGTCGAATACTTATTACTAACCATCTACGATGAGATTGACAGGATAAGCACAGATAACAAATTAATATGAGCGAACGGAAACTGAGATATGTACTGTCTGCTTAATTTGTACTTCTTGTTGTTGTTGTTGTTGGATGGCCCCGCGACATCGTATTGGCGAGGACGCTTCTTGCCGCTGAAGGTTGGCTTTTCGTCGCCGCCGCCATCGTCATCGTCGTTGCTATCGTCCTCCTCCTCCTCCTTGTTCGACCATTCCTCCTCCTCATCGTCGTCGTACTCTTCTCCATCCTCCGACGGCTCCTTGTCCATCTGGTTGTCGTCTGACGACTCCGGAGGCGGCGTTCCTTCCATGATCCAGATATAATCGAGGTCTGGGCTCAACGCCGGATTCATGGAAGACGAGCGGGATGATTCTGATGTTGACCTATCATCGGGCGCCAGACTGCTGGCCGAACTGTCGTCCTCGCCGTCGCTCGACATGGCTGCAGAGTGTGTGCGAGTGTGTATCGCGGCCTGCCAAGGATGATGAAGATAATGGACACTTAAGCGGGGTATGCAGAGAAGAGGAAATGCCAATTGAAGAGACGGTTGACGTATTATCTAACCGCTGATATACTCAACCGCAATTATTTGTACCCAGTCGCTCCAAATTCCCAGGGTTGCGCAGGACTCCTATTGGCTGGTTTATTTTTTCAGGACAAAAAGAAGGAACGAGTTCGGGATTATGCACCGGTACCGGTACGAATGGAGTAGGACAGTTTGCAAGCAATACATTGAGCTCTTCTTATTGATAAAGCCAGTAACAATCAAACTACAAAGGAAAAGAAAAAAAGACAAAGGAAAATATCTGCACGAATCTTCGCATAACATCAATGGCATAGGACCTAGATGTGCATTACTTTGAGCAAATCTAGATGTGCTTTAGCAATACTGTCAAACAAAACCCCTAATCATCATTGCAAACAGCGCATAGAACATGTCTAATGCGACAACCAGAACTACACATGCTAGTTCCTTCTTGTCTCTTGCTTTCATTTGTTGCCTGTGATTGATTCTTTCTTGTTTCATCGTACTGATTGTACATTCCAGATCAACCAGTTACTTCTTCAGCTTTACGTTAACTTCTGCGAGCTTGCAGACAACACTTCGATCCCTGCCATGCCATTCTTCATCCAGCCAGTTAAAAAAGGCACAAGCCTCATATCCTTGCCATTGGTAAATAGTATTTAGGAAGAGCAGTGGCATTAACTGAAGTAAAATGATGAACTTAGCACTAACCTCTAAGGGGCAACTGAGAAACCGCATGCCAATGTTGAATCCCTCCGTGCATACACGTCGAGCGGGAGTGTGCCCGTGCGCACAACTCAGCTTTTGGTACTTCTCGATGGTGCAAAACTCGGAGTCAAACTCGTGTTGCGGGAGTCTGGAGTCATGCTCCGGATCCGGCGGCAGATCGCTTTCCTTGGGGGGGAGGGGGCCATTCAGGACGGATTCGGCAAGGAGCTATACTTTGGACATCCTAAAAAAGATCGGGATAGATTGGAACCTGACAGGACGATTCGTATCCATAGTACACCTGCTTTCTAATGAGGCAAGTGCTCGGCGGCGACCGCCGTCGTGGCGGTGATATGAGTAGGAGCAGCTGCATCGAAACCATCAGCACCACTCGTCCGCATTCCCCCAATGTCAGCGCCACGCGAGGGAATTTGGAGGCTATGTAGGGATTTGGGGGAAATGGGGAAACTGTGGGGATAAGCTAACGGTCGAGAACTACTTATGGCACTATATGTTGTATACGGCACACTGTTTATACATGTCGTTTGTGTTAGGTATTACAACGTCACACACGATTTCAGCACCAAACCGTGTGAGAAGAAAACGTAGGTCAGACACGGTTGTCGTTACATAACCGTATGTGATGTACTACCCTGTCCATATAATGGAGTTACAGTGATACCGTGTAAACAGCCGCTCTGCGGATATCTGTAAAAGAAACAACCGCTCTTCATATAGAGATGGCGGCGACAGCCTAGGAAGCAGCTACCGGAGAAGAGGTCAGTCCTCGGTCGGTGGGCGGTGGCGGCACCATAGGAGGTCAATCCTCGGTCTGCGGCGGGAGAAAGGAGGAGCTCAACCATCGAGGTCGGCGGCGGCGTGATTCGAGCACATCCATCGCGGTCGATGGCGGGATAGTGGAGGTCGAACTTCAGGTGGCAGCCGCACTAAGCTTTGCTCCTCGACCCTGCTGTCTCGGCGTGCCACCGCATCGCGATTCTCTGTCTGCTGGGTGGAGGTCGCCGTGCGGCTAATTAATTAAGGTATTCTTTTCATGAGTGGCTTAATTAAGGTATTCAATTCCTAAGGGTAGTGTTGTACTAGTACTCTACGTGTAAATTGACTGGCCATTAATTTTTGTCATTGCACGTCTGGATAACAACATGGAGCGCCCTTAGTAATTATGAAAATAAAACCATGTGATTTATGCACGCATCTTTGGGCAGCAGTTAATCCGTGTATTAATGTTGTTGTTTTGTTTTTAATTACCATTCCCGTGGTGCAGATGGAATGATCTCGATGGATGAAGAATTGTAAAACCGCGGATTTTATCAGTGGCGTGACAGAGTTCGTGAATTTGGCTGAAAGTACAACAAGGAGAATTGGTGATGCAGATTACATCTTGTGTCAATGTACTGATTGTGCCAACACAGAGTCACATGAAGTTGCAGATGTCCAGTTTTACTTAGTCTCTAGGGGATTCATGGATGGATATACACGTTGGAGCAGACACGGTGAAGAGGAGGTCATGGATAAAGATACCTAGGGCTGCGAGATGCCAAACCCCGACCAGTGTCACATGGATGTTCAATCTAACATCGAGGCAGAGGCGTCAAGCTACCAATGGAACACCGGAAAGCCGAAACACCCACTGGAAAACCAAGACGTCGATGCAGATGATGACGATCTTGATATGCCAGATTTTGCTGCTATGATTGCAGATTTCGAGGGCCCAAAAAGGATATGATTGGGTACAAGGATCTGCGAACCATTGATGCGGACTCCAAGAAAGAATTGTATCCAGGTTGCAAAAAGAAATATTCCAAGTTGAGTGCCACCCTGGCGCTTGTCAGATTTAAAGCAGCAAACAGTCTATCAGACAAGGGCTTCACAGAGATGTTAGGTCTTTTCAAAGAAATTCTTCTAGAATATATTGTTCTCCCCAGAAGCACAAATGAAGCAAAGAAAATTGTTTGCCCATTGGAACTTGAAGGACAGAAGATACACACTTGTGTGAATGATTGTATATTGTACCGTGGTGAGTACAAAGATTTGTGTGCATGTCCCACATGCAAGCATGCATGATACAAGCGCAGGAGAGCAAAGGACAAGTAAAAATTGGACGACGAGATCAAGACAGGAATCCTGTCCAAGGTTGTTTGTTACTTGCCTTTAATTGCAAGGTTGAGGCATTTGTTTGCAAACCCTAGAGAGGCAAAGAGGTTGCGGTGGCATCATGATGAGCAAATTGCGGATAAGTTTATGAGGCACCGAAAGATGGGGCTCAGTGGGAATTAATAGACAACAAGTTTGAAGACTTTGCCAAGGATCCTAGAAGTATAAGGCTTGGGGAGTGTATTGACGGGATGGATCCTTTTGGCGATATGAGCACCAATCACAGCACATGGCCGGTGCTTCTATGCATATATAACCTAGCTCCTTGGTTGTGTATGAAGAAAAAAATACATTATGATGTCAATGATTATCCAAGGCCCGAAGCAACCTGGAAATGACATCGACATTTACTTTCAGCTACTGGTAGAAGAACTGCTGACAGTGTGGATAGATGCGCCTGCTGTAAAATGTTATGATGCTTACAGAAAGGAGATTTTTTATCTACATGCGATGTTGGTGAACACCATTCAAGATATGCCGGCATTAGGCAACACATCGGGGCAGAAAACAAAGGGAGATGTAGGGTGTGTCACATGCATGGATAGGACAGCTAGCAGAAGACTTCCCATCTCGCACAAAACCGTGTATTTGCGTCACCGTAGGTTCTTATGGAAAACTCACCCATACCGAAAGATGAAACCTGAATTTGATGGTACGGCAGAGGCAGGTGTGGGCCCAAGACCCTATGAAGGGGAGGTGGTCCACAACATGGCTAAAAATTTAATGTTGTGCTTGGCAAGAACCACCCTTTGACAGTGAAATAAACACCCAAGGGTCAAGTGTTTAAGAAGAAATCGGTGTTCTGGAAATTACCTTACTGGGAGATTCTGTGTGTATGTCACTGCATCGATGTCATGCACGTAGAGAAGAACGTATGTGAAAGCATCCTTGGTACTCTTCTCAAGATTAAAGGTAAAAGAAAGGATGGTGACGGTTCACGGCTCAATATGCTTGCTAATAAATCAAAACGCAAGAGTGAAGCAGAAGATGATGAAAAATTCATCAAAGCTTGCCAGAGTTACAATCTCAGTACAAAAGAAGCAACACAGTTGTTCACCTATTTCTTGTCAGTTAAGACACCCTCTTCCTACTGCACAAACATCAGAAGTCTCGTGGATGTGACCTCGGGTAAAATGAAGTTGGGACACATGAAGTCACATGATCACCACGTAATATTGACACAAATCCTCTCGGTGGCCATCAGGAATCTGATGGACAAAGATATCAGAAACACACTCATTGACCTCTGTGATTTCTTCAACCAACTATGCCAGAAAGTTGTAGATCCTGAAGAGTTGGATCATATGCAAGATGATATTGCAAGAATATTGTCGAACTAAGAGATGTTTTTCCCACAGTCATTCTTTGATGTCATGGTCCATCTCACTTTGCACCTTGTCGACGAGATAAAGTATTGTGGTCCTGTGTTTCTTCGCAACATGTATCCCTACGAGCGGTTCATGGGAATACTGAAGCGCTTTTGTCAGAACCGAAACCATCCAGAGGCAAGCATCCTACAAGGTTATACCGCGAAGGAGGTGGTTGAGTTTTGCACCAAATACATGAAACAAAGACCTATAGGTTTGCCCCTCTCTCGCCACGAGGGAAGGCTGAAAGGTAAGCCGGTCCTTGCTGGCACGCAAATGGATGCACCCGGAGAATTGCCAGAGAAAGCCCATTTGACGGTACTGCTTAACAGCCCAATTCTCAGCGCTTATGCCGAAGAACACTTGGCGGAGATACGGCAAAGCTTCTTACCAATGGTGCCTTCATCAGATGTGGAGATGAAGGAGCACACTAAGAACTACACCGAATGGCTAAAGAATCGTTTGGCACAAGGATCCATCGATGACATTGCTACGTGGTTGGCACAAAAGCCATAACCTACGGTGTTGACGTACCAAGCATATGACATAAATGGATACACTTTCTACACTGAGAAACGTGATGAGAAGACCTCATATCAGAACAACTTTGTTTGAATAGAATGCATGACTATAAATGAAGCTGATAAAAGGGTGTACTATGGAACCATCAAAGAGATTTGGGAGCTTGACTATGTGAAAGTTAAGGTGGCATTATTCAGGTGGGCATGGATCCCTCTTGGTTATGTAAGGATTGATGAGTACAAGAAGACATGTGTTAATAGGACAACGATGGCATATCACGCAGACCCGTTCATTCTTACCAGCGACGCTACCCAGATTTTCTTTGCGGAAGACCCCTTGCATAAGAACTTCCATGTAGTGATGCATGGGAAGAGAAGGTTACTGGGTGTCGACGATGTTGCCGATGAGGACGAGTACGATGAATTTGATGAGTTGCCAGCCAAGGGATCACGCACCGGTGTAACAAAGAAGCGTAAAATCATCAGAAAACCCAAGTTCATTCGGGGTCAACGTAATGATCCTAGTTCCCCCATGTACATGGGAATTAAGCCGTAAGACTAGTCTTTATGCCTATCCTGCAACTTAGTTCATTCAATTTAGAACTGTCTCATGTACTAAATTTGTGAGTTATGCCCGGTTTTCTGTTGATGTAAGAACCGTTAATATGTTGACCTCGATATGCTGTCAGCTCAGGCAATGAATATGAACTATTTTTTGTTATTGTTATTATTACATCATAGAGGTAGCACACTCAGTTTATCTCACTACAGTATGTGTGAAAAAAATATGCAATCTAGTTTGCGAATAGCACACGGTTCGTTGATGAAAGTCGTGTGCCGACCAAACCCCGCCCATGATCTGAGTCGTGCTTTCTGATTGACCAGAACCCAAACCCCACGGATCGTATGTCTGCACCGTTGGATGCTCCCAGATCGAACGGCGATCCTCATCCCTTTCGATAGCACATGCAGTTTCGGTTGTAATTTTTCTATGCACAAAATGCACGTTAAACTCAAAAAATGTCTCAATTATAGCTAACGATATCTGAAATGCGATAGAAAATCAAACCCGTGGTATAATGGTGATTGCGTACTGTGAAATTTTTTATGCGGCCAAACGATGAAGTCATCGGCCACAGGAGTTTGAATTGACACGTCTCCTTTTGGAAACCATGATCCTTCATGTGAGATGCTTCGGTTTGGAAGGAGCGCTCATCAAAACTTGTGCCAAACTTTACCAATTTTTTTCCACAGGGTCGTGAGAGCACGCCATAGGCACACATCGATTTTGATGATGTCCGAACTCCATCTGAATTTCTTGTAATTGAAATACCAACTAGGCCTACGCAAGTGGCCGCACCTCGCGGCCGAAATGTTTGAAACTTCTCCTCACTTCTTGAACAAACGGATGAAAACTCACAAAGCGACACACAAATGATCTGTACACCTTCTTTGCTAGGCTGATAGTAAGGGGGTATCATATCTAGTATCATGCATGCCAACTAGGCAATTTTGATGAGCTATCATAGAATTAAATGAAGAAAGAGAGGGTTAAGTATCATATCATGAAACAGTATCATAATAAATGCTATGCTACTATGTGTCATGCATGACAATAAATAAAGTACTACATGATACTACTCTATGATACTATGCATTAGAGCAAGTCCAATAGAGTTACATAAGCAGGCTATAAGGAATAGAATAATATATATGTGCTTATTAGTTTGAGGAAAGAGAAGAGGAGAGAGAACAGAAGCGGGCTCTTGGTTAGTGGAGCCAGCTGCAACATGAGACCCAAGACACTTTGTGAGGATGTAAGGTGGGCCAACTATTGATAAACTAGTACATATTTAAAACTTAATATTGTACATGCCAGCTAAGAGGTTGGATGTATATGACATGGCAACTTCTTATAGCCGACCGTTGGCTGCATTATTAACCATGCTCTTGGTGAGGTAGCTAGTATATCATAGACTAGCTAGTATCATATATATGCATGATACTAGTATATGATCGGTAATACCTCCGTAATGCGTGCATGCATAGTACCATAAGTTAGTATCTTAGGTTGCCTTATTAATTGCCATGCATGACACAGAGTAGTACAACATTTAATATGATATTGTATCATCATATAATACCACACCCTCTCTTTCCTCATTTAACTGTGTGCCACATCATCCAAAAAGTCTAGTTGGGATGCATGATACCGCTTGATACTCCCACATTACGACTAGCCTTAGGGTGGCCATAGTGGGGGTATCATAGCCGGTATCATGCACTCGGGAATAGCAAATATGATGATGTGGCAAAGAAGCAGTAACATAGGTAGATACCGTAACATATATAATAAATGCTATACCACTTTGTGTCATGCATGGCCATAAATACGGTCATCTATGATATATACTACTCTATGATACTATATATGCACTATGAAGGTACGTACGTAGTATCATACACTAGTATCATATGCATGATACTATATATAGTATATGATACTCCCCACTATATAAGGCTGGCCATAGTGGTGGTATCATAGCCGACGATATCATGCACTCGGAAATAGCAAGTATGCTGATGTGGCAAAGAATTAAATACATATAGAGAGGGTTAGAGTAACATATAGGTAGATATATACCGTATCATGTTAAATGTGATGCTAATTTGTGTCATGCATGGCAATAAATATGATCTATAATACTATACTCTATGTATTATACTATGCGCTATAATTAATTAAAGGTAGTACCATACACTAGTATCATATATATATGCATGAGACTAGTATATGAAACTCTCCACTATGAGTAGCCTAAGTATATATAGCCTAACTAAAACACCCACATGTAGTTTGTAGTAGGGTTTTTGACTTTAATTATATGCACTAAAATGCAATGCAAGGTAAGTGCAAAGAATAAATTAAACATAGCAGACGACCTGAAATGGGCCAGAACAATGTAGCTAGTAAATGTGATTTGTAGTCCGAAGTGCCGCCGCTCCTTTTGTAAACTATGATCCTTCTTGTGAGATGCTCCGGTATGGAAGGTGCTAGCACCAAACTTGTGCCAAACTTTACCATATTTTTTCCATGCGATCGTGAGACCACAGGACAGTTACACAATGATTTTCGTTATTTTTCGGACTCTATATGCATTTCCTGAAATTAAAATACCAACAAGGTCTACGCCTCTGGCCGCACCCTGCGGCCGAATTGTTTGAAGTTTTTTCCCGTTTCTCGCACAATGAATGAAAACTTGCAAAGCGACACACAAATGATCTTGCTAATATGCATATGTAGTTACGTCTATATATACATACAAACGAGTTCTCTTTTTTTGCATATTCAAAGTTTGAGATTGCTAGCGAGGCCTGCCGCCTGGTAAAATGTACCAGAAAATCGAACCATAGGGTACAATCGTGATTTCTTTCCATGGAAAAAAATTGGAGGCGAAATGATGAACTCATGTTTTCATTCAAACAAAAATACGATGTTAGGTAATGTAAATGTTTTCAAATAGCACACGGTTCACTCACGAAAGCCGTGTGTCCACTAAACCTTGGCTGATTGTAACATCCCAAATTTTCAATTTGGAATGTTATACATTAGATCATCTTGCATAGCATATTTTATTGCATTTTGTTTTGCGATCCTAGAAAATTCTACGCAACTCAAGGACCCACGAAGAGAGTTGGGAATTTCTTTATTTTCACATTTGGGTTTTCTCAAATTTTGAAAATAGGATCATTTGTTTTAATTATTTTTCTCTCCAAAAATATTTCATATCAAAATATATGAGAGGGGATAATATGACGTCTCCACAAATAACGAAATATTGGAGGAAAAATATTAAAAACAAATATTTGATTTTATTTGGATTTTATTTGAATTAGGAAAAATACGCGTTTTTTCAAAATTGCATTTAGGCCCCAAATAAATGTTCATCTTGTCCGGCTTGATTTTAGAAGTCGGGGAAATTTATTTCAGGATTTTTGGAGTCCGTTTAGTATTTCTTTTATTTGTTTTTCTGCGTGAAATTATTTATATAAAAAAACGCGAACCGTCCTTGGGCCGTATTTGGCCAGGACTCCGCCCGGCCAGGCCTTTATAAGGCGCGCCCCCGAGGCCCCGTCAGCCCAAGTAGCCCCCGCCACCGAAAACCCTAACCCTAGCCCCAGCCTCCTCGCCGCCGCTGCCGGATCCCGCGCCGCCCCGCCGCCTGACGCCACCGACGACGCCGGATCCCGCTGCCCCGCCGCCCCCGCGCCTGAGGTAGCCACCGCCCCACCGCCGGCGGTTTTCCTCGAGAAAACCGTTCGGTTTTCCGTCCGGTTTTTCGTTCGTTTTTAAATAAAAAAACCCTAGATCTGCTTTTTTAGAATAGATAGGGTTTTTTTCGGTTTAGTTTATTTAGCGAACGTTCGTCCGTACGTTCGTTTTAACGAACGGTTTTCGTTTTTTTTCCGCAGACAGTGAACGTTCGTTGGTTAGCCTGTTCGTCCATTTTTCTTTTTCTCGGATTTTCCGCCATTATTTTTTATCGCGATTTCCGATCTGTTTTTCGTTTTAGTATAACTTTTCGCTCGTTTATCGGAATCGGGCGATTCAAGCGCCTAGAGTTTCGTCTCGAAACCCACTTTCTGTTTAACCAGCTTAAACAAGTTTTTGCTACTTTAAATTTGACTTAGGTCCAGATTAGTAAACGAAGCTTGTTTCTTTCGCCGTTTGAGTTTTGTTGCTTTGTTCGATTTGATTCTGTTTGCAAACCGGAGTTCTTAAGTTGAACTTTCTGGTTAGATGAGTGAAACTATTGGGTATTGGGAAGTAGTTGATGAGGTAGGTACCTATTGCCTTGCATTCAAACCATTGGGAGTTACTTCTACGTTTGCTTATGTTGTTATGCTATGCTCGTAGACGTGGATTGGGTTTGAGTGACTATATGACAGTTGTGAGATTGTTAATTAATGGTTAACTTAAGGTGGCTACTTAAATTCACATCTGGGTGGATTGAGGCACCTGGGGAACCCAGTGATTGCCTGTATTTTTGGAAATCCCGGGGTACCGTGTGATTCTCCTATAGACCGCCACCCAGGCTCAAAGGGATCATGAGATTATTCATACTAGAAACTTCCGTCTGCATTCACATGCTATTATGGGCTCTAGCATAGTTGATGACGTATGAACTCTTACAGTGGCAGACTACCATATGTAGGGGAAAGTAGGTGTAACTGTCTACCGATCGTAAGGTGCTAACGCTTCTGAAAGACTGTGTCTCAGTCATCCGTTTCTCAAACACCATGTAGTGCGAGAAATCCAACGGAGGAGATCGAGTCTTGTGGGGAAAAGTGCACAAACCTCTGTAGAGTGTACAATCTAATCATGGTTAGCCGCGTCCCCGGTTATGGACATCTTGAGTATCTAGTTCTTGGATTATCATGTGAATCTCATCATCATGTACTTAACTAATTTTGTTGGGTTGTTAATGATTACATTTTAATTGGGATTGAGAGGGGGTTTACCTTCTCAATATTTTTCAACAAACTTTGTAGTTAAATAAAATATATTCCTTTACAGTAGGGAAAAATTGGCTTTTCGCAAAACTGTAACCATAGAGCTTTCCACCAGCCAAATATGCATGTAGTGATAGCATTATTCTGTTCATTACTCTCTATGTGTTACTTTGCCAGCACATTCCATGTGCTGACCCGTTTTCGGGCTGCAACGTATCATGTTGCAGACTTTTCAGACGAGGAGTAAGGAACCTTAGGTCGTGGTCTTATACTCAGTGATGCCGTTGGAGTTGATGGACTCACTTTATCTTCCAAGCCTTCCACTATTATCGTAATTAGATAGCCTTAAGCCATATTTATTGTAATAAGTTCTCTTTTGAGACAGTCTATGTAATAAGTGTGTGATTACTACTCTGTTATAAATCCTCCAAGTACTGTGCGTGTCAGCATTACCGATCCAGGGATGACACTGATGCATAGAGACTAGACTGTTTGAGGTCTGGTCGCTACACCGATGCCACCCCCCCTGCCACGTGCACGATCTGAGTCGTGCGTTCTGATTAGCCAGAATCCAAACCCCACGGATCGTACGTGTGCACCGTTGGATTCTACTTGATTAACGACGATCCTCATCCCTTTCGACAGCACATGCAGTTCCGGTTGTGATTTTATTTATATCCAAAAATTGCACGTTAAATTCAAAAAATGCCTTAAATATAGCAAACTATTCCTGAAATGCGTTACAAAATCAAACTCGTGGTATAATGGTGAATGCGTATCATGGAAATTTTTATGAGGCCAAATGATGAAGTCACCGACCACTCGAGTTTGAATTGACACGTCTCCTTTTGGAAACCATGGCCCTTCATGTGACATTCTCCGGTTTGGAAGGAGCGATCATCAAAACTAGTGGCAAACTTTACCAAAAAAATTCCCCGGGGTCGTGAGAGCACACCACAGGCACACACCGATTTTGATGAAGTCTAGACTCCATCTGATTTCCCAGTAATTAAAATACCAACTAGGCCTACACCGGTGGCCGCACCCCGCGGCCGAAATGTTTGAAACTTCTCCCCATTTCTCCGACAATGGATGAAAACTCGCAAAGCGATACACAAATGATTTGTACACCTTCTTTGCTAACTAACACACCAGATGTAGTTGTAGAACGGTTTTGAATTTAATTATAGGCAAGGTCAGTGCAAAAAAATGACTTGAATATAGCAACGAGATCTGAAATGGGCCGGAAAAACAAACCTAGGGTATATACGTGATTGTTTACCGTGAAAATAATTCAAAGCGGAACGATGTAGTCACTGACGATTGGAGTCCGAAGTGCCGCGTCTCCTTTTGGAAACTATGATCCTTCTTGTGAGATGCTCCGATTTGAAAGGTGTGAGCATCAAAACTCGTGCCATCTTTACCAAAAAAATTCCATGTGATCCTGAGAACACGGCACAGTGACACACCGATTTTCGTTATTTCCGGACTCTATATGCATTTCCTGTAATTAGAATACCAACAAGGCATACACCTCTGGCCGCACCCTGCGGCCGAACTGTTTGAATTTTTTTCCCGTTTCTCGAACAATGAATGAAAACTCCCAAAGTGACACACAAATGATCTTGCTAGCTAGCTAGCACCCACGTGTAGTTGCAACTATAGCAAACGAGTCAAATATACCAAACGATACCTCAAATGCACGAGAAAATCGAACCATAGGGTACAATGGTGATTTCTTACCGTGGAAAACAATTTGGAGGCAAAATGATGAACTCTTGTTTTCATTCAAATGAAAATGCACTATTAGTTCATGTAAATGTTTCCAAATAGCCCCTCGCAAAAAAATGTTTTCAAATAGCACACGGTTCACTCACGAAAGCCGTGTGCCTACCAAACTATGGCCGATGCCCCCCTTTGCTGCGCGCGCGGTCTGAGTCGTGCGTTCTGATTGGCCAGAACCCAAACCTCACGGATCGTACGTCTGCACCGTTGGATGCTCCCAGATCGAATGGCAATCCTCATCTCGTTCGACAGGAAATGCAGTCTGGCTAGGAATTGATTTATATGCCAAAATCCACGGTAAATGCCAAAAAATGTCTTACATATAGCACACGAGAGCAGAAACGCGGCAGCAAATCAAACCCGTGGTATAATGATGATTGCTTAACATGGGAAAAATTATAGGCGAAATGATGAACTCATGTCTTCATTTCAAAATTAGTACGTCTTCATTTCAAAACGAAATTATTCTCTTTGTGCACACGAGCGCTTAGAGGCAACCGTTTGCATAGGCCTTTTCGCGCGGCGACTGGGGAAATTTTTCACCCTTTTCACCTAGCCCGCCAACACCCCCCACCGCCCGCCCGCATTTCACTCAACTAGTCCACCCAATCTCCATCGCCAGCTCCCCCTCCCCCAGATCCACAACAGAACCCTCTCCAGCACCACAGTGCTCACCCCGGCCGTGTGCCCGCTCTTCGGCGTCAAGCCCACCTCCACTGTTGTTCCAAAACGCGGCGGCCCGCGCCTTGCCGTCTTTGATTGCTCGCCAGCCACCCTCGAGCATATCGATGTTGTAACCCTCGCCTCTCCTGTGGTCCGGCCGGGTTTGCATTAAGAAGCCTGTTAGTTACTGCTCTCCATCATGGTGAGGCATATTTCCTCGCAATCCCTCTTCCTATTTCGTTCCATATGTTCCCAAATAGGCTATAAAATAACGGAGAACCTTCCTTACTACATATAAGACGTATTTGTTCCAATAAGTTACTGCCTATTTATAGATCGCGGGCGCCCGAGTCACACAAACTTAACAAATTAGCCATACATTTTTTAAATTACTGCCTATGACATGTTTAGAAAGCTTGATACCAAGTTGTTAGTTTTATGCTTATCCTCCTTTCCTGAGTTTCGCATGTGCTCTCTATAGACTCCGAGTAGCAGCGACAACACTCATGCTTCAGGCGATGTATCTTCATCTGATTCCGACAACCCTAGGTCTTCAGCAGATTGTGAGGGATCAAGTAATCTTGAACGGGATAGAGCTGTAGTAATTACCCTTCCGGTCAGGACACGGAGGTTCGCTGCAAGGAATCCCACACACCAGCTTAAAGGTGTATATGAAGTAACCAAGATTGATTTAAAGTCTTGGGATCCAACTAAACCAGATAAAGCACCCACGAGGTTCAGGGGTGTGTGTGGATTTGTTGGCAGGGCAAGGCTCAACATTAATCTGCTGGGGTTTCGAAAGGCTGACACAGAAACACGGCGAAGGATAGTCCGGGAGAACATGGATCACTTCAACATTCCAGAGCAGTGCAGAATGCAGGTGGAACACGCTGCACTGAAGAAGGCTAGGGATTCTTGGAGAAACTGGAAGCACGTGCTGCACAAGAAATACTTGAGTGAAGGCAAGGACCCAATCCCCGCATACCCCCAAATTACAAGGCAGACTAGGTAGAATTCAAAAGGGTCAGGGATACTAAAGAGTTTGCTGAGAAGAGTTTCAGGCAATTGGAACTTCAGAAGAAGAACATAAACCCCACCGTATGGGTGTGGCAGGATACTACGGCATGAAACTGATATGGGAACAGGAGGACAAAGAAGCAGTAGCGGTGGGTGGGAATCCGGCCTTTACTGAAATCAGGGGCCAACGCACCAGAGACTGCTTGCGGGCACGTGCAAGGAGGCGCGATGACGGAACTTATCACTTTTAAAACTCACATGACGAAGAACTGTATCAAGTGATGTTAGAGGCTTCCAAGATCCCTACAAGGTTCTACAGGAACTCAGGGCTGTGTGCCATTCTGTTCGTTGCTCTGGAATCAAAAGATCCCCCTGTTCGTGCAAGGGGTATAGGTGTTAATGTCCCACACAAGAGGGCTTTCACACTCAGCAAAGAAGAGAGGCTCAACATGAAAAAAGCGAGGAGTGAAATGAAGCGAATGCATTGTATGAAAGGTTGAGGAAGGAGATGTATCCGACTGTTTGAAAGGATGTTGAGGAGTCAATGATGATGCATAAGACTCTAACACTGACAGATAGCCAGCAGATGGGAGGGGAGGCAGGCATGGAGGATGCTGCTTATTGCGCGACAACACTGCACAAGAGTAGTTGTGCATCAACTGACCCCAGCGACACTGAGACTGCAGCTACTCGTGATGTTGCTATATCTGATCTATCTGGAATGAAAGATAGACTGAAGGGCGTGCTTACACATTATGAAGGTACATTAAATGTGCAACAGCCTGGGTTTGCCCACCCTTCTTGGAAGATGGCCTCTTGTTGGACAATGTGCCATTGAAGCAGGGCTGTGTGAAGTGCTACGTGACTGAAGTAAAGCTTGGATTCAATGAATTTGCCCTAAAGAATGTCCTAGGAGACTTTGATGAGCAAAGGACCTTGGGGGAAACACTGTTACATCACATCGAGTGGCCACGAAAGGAAACAGAGTACATAGATGAGATCCCTGAAGCCCCGCCAAGAGCAACCAATGTCGCCCCTCAACCGGTGACGCTCTCCTTGCCACAGCAGCTCTCACGTGCTTCCCCCAAAGAACCTAATACTCGTAATCCGACGGCTGATGAATCAACCTTTGATCAGCCGACCCAACTTTGGGGCGTACAGGCCATGTCATCCTCCGCCCCAAAGCAGCTAGTGGCAAGGCCTACAACAGCTGAAGACGCACCACCCATTCAGATGCCGGCCGCTGAAGCAGCGGGGGGAGACCCAGTTGCACCACAAGCTCAGCAGACCAACCTGGTGGAATGGACTGCTAAGTAGTCTGATGCTTCGGAACAGCCTGCTAAGAAGTCTGTAGGTCCAGAACCGACTGCTCATTAGTCCGTCGGTCCGCAGTCGCGTGAACAGCATACCAATGCGTCAGCACTTCCTTCTCAGCAAACAAACGCGTTGGCACGGCCTCCTCAGCGCACTGACAAGTTGGCACCACCTACAAAGAAACCTGACATAGCTTCAACGCATTGTCAGCAGTCCGACGCCTCTGCTCCTATAGCCCAGCAGTCCGTCATAGCAGCACCGCCGGGTCAGCGGTCCGGCATAGATAAACTGTCTGCTAAGCAGTTCATCGAAGCTTCACCGTCTGCTCGGTAGTCTACCTTGCAGCCAACCAGATGTTCTGCCGAAAATTCTTCAAGTACCAAGAAGGAAGTGGCCAAAAAGGCTACACCCAAGAGGAAGCGCAGCGGGAGAGTGAATAGGAAAGAGAACGATTGCCTCTTACTTAAAGCACTCATCGCCCAGAACCAAATTAACAGCAGCTTGTTTGAATCGGGGAGTAATATTATTTCTGACGCCATGGATGATGAAGAAGTAGATTTGTTGCTAGCTAAAAGTAAAGCAGACGTACTTCAAGCACGCAATTACGTCCATGGCCAGCCATTTCTTGTTGGCGAATACTTTGATGAGTGCAGCTCCAGTTGCCGCAAGTTACATGAATATTGCATGGATCTAATGTCAGAAGGTCATCATGGTTTGCTAGTCCACTACAACAGAAATCATTTCCGACACGATGCTGGTTCCATCAATGTGAGTTTCGAGGACTTACGTCTCTTCTTCAACTTCAACGTGCTTGATGCCACACTTATTAGATGCCTGATTTTGTAAGTACTTAACAAACTCTGATCAACTTCTCCATACAAGGCTGTAAATGATAAACAGCTAACTGCATTTTATTCCTCTCAGGCGATTGAACGCGCAGAGAAGAAAAACAGAGAATGTGTATTTCATAGATCCTGAATTAGCAAATGGCACAATAATACATGGTAAGGACCTATGGGACTAGGCCGTTAACACAGTCGTCCGTCTCTTCAAAAACACGTCCCGTGCAGAATCATTTCTCTGGCCATATCACGAATGGTAAGTCAAGTAACACTACTGCAGGATGCTGCTAACGCGACACTACGATTGGAGACACTTCGAGAAACTGTGTGCGATGCAATAATCGCAAACAGTGCTGTATGAAAACCGTCAGAAATGATGCAAAATGTTTGCAATGAATGATACATCAAACACGGTTCAGATTATAGTTGCGTGTTCGATGGGGGCATATGGTTGATCAGTACAAACTTTTTGCGATGAGACAGAACAAAAGAAACGGGCAGCTAGATCAAGGTGTGTGCGATATAGGGCAAATAGTTCACTCCGATGAACCGTTTGCGATGAGTGAGGTGAACACAAACGATTCAGCGTAAGAAGATGTGTGTGATACCCGGCAAACAGGTCGGTAATCAGAATTGTGTGCGATCAGTATAGACAGCCCATAAGGTCTTTTTTGTAAATTGTGTGCTCGTCAGGGCACACAGTTCAACAAACCAACCTATTGGCGATAATGTACAAGATCTCTGTCGAATACATATTACTAACCGTCTGCTATGAGATTGACAGGATAAACAGAGATATATACAATCTGCTTAATTTAGTCCTTCTTCTTGTTGTTGTTCTTGTTGGATGGCCCTGCGACATCGTCTTGGCGAGGACGCTTCTTGCCGCTGACCGTTGGCTTTTCATCGCCGCCGTCGTCGTCATCGTCGTTGCTGTCGTCATCGTCCTCCTCCTCGTTCGACCATTCCTCCTCCTCAACATCGTCATCCTCTTCTTCATCCTCCAATGGCTCCTCGTCCGTCTGGTTGTCGTCTGACAACTCCGGAGGCGGCGGCCCTTCCATGAACCGGATATAATCAAGGTCTGGGCTCGACGACGGACTCATGGAAGACAAGCGGGATGATTCTGATGTTGAGCTATCATCGGGCGCCAGACTACTGGCCGAACTGTCGTCCTCGCTATCGCTCGACATGGCTGCAGAGTGTGTGCCAGTGTGTAGCGCGGCCTGCCGGGGACGATGAAGATGGTGGACACTTAAGCGGGGTATGCAAAGAAGAGGAACTGCCAATTGAAGCGGGGGTTGACGTATTATCTAACTGCTGATATAATCAACCATAATTATTTGTACCCAGTCGCTCCAAATTCCCGGGGTTGCGCAGGACTCCTATTGGCTATTTGGCTGGTTTCCTTTTTCAGGACAAAAACAAGGAACGAGTTTTGGGATTATTCACCGGTACCGGTACGAACGGAGTAGGACAGTTGGCAAGCAATACATTGCGCTCTTCTTATTGATAAAGCTAGTAATAATCAAACTAGAAAGGAAAAGAAAGAAGACAAAGAAAAATATCTGCACAAATCTTTGCGTAACATCAATGGCATATATAGGACCTAGATGTGCATTACTTAGCGCATATCTAGATGTGCTTTAGCAATACTGTCAAACAAAACCCCTAATCATCATTGCAAACAACGCATAGAAGATGGCTAATGCGACAACCGCAACTACACATGCAAGTTCCTTCTTGTCTTGCTTTCATATGTTGCCTGTGATTGATTCTTTCTTGCTTCATTGTACTGATTGTACATTCCAGATCAGCCAGTTTCTTCTTCAGCTTTATGTTATCTTCTGCGAGCTTGGTGATAACACTCCGAGCCCTGGCATGCCATTCTTCATCCAGCCAGTTAACAAAGGCACAAGCCTCATATCCCTGCCAATGTTAAATAGTATTCTGGATGAGCGGTGGCATTAACTAAAGTAAAATGATGAACTTAATTAGCACTAATCTCTAAGGGGCAACTGAGAAACCGCCTGCCAATGTCGAATCCCTCCGTGCATACACGTCGAGCGGGAGTGTGCCCGTGCACACAACTCAGCTTTTGGTACTTCTCGGTGGCACAAAACTCGGAGTCGAACTCGTGTTGCGGGAGTCTGGAGTCAAGCTCCGGATCCGGCGGCAGATCGCTTTCCTGGGGGG